>NW_007732675.1:36120-48171 GCF_000696425.1 Galeopterus variegatus
GCTAATCCGGGTCTGAGATAAGCCGGCTTTCCATGTGGGTATCTTGTCTTTTTCAAGAGGCTGAGTTCCCGAGAGAAGGAAGCACAGCAGGTTGGTGGCCGTGCTGCCCAAGGCCTGGCTCCGATGCTTGGCACACAACGGACCTCAGTGACACCTGCTGGATGACCGAATTGGACTCAGGATAATGGAGAGTGGCCTTGCTTGCTCTTCCCCATTGACCACACAGGATGTTGTCAACAGCATCACTCTCCATCTCCCCTGAGGGCAGCAGGAGCAGACCAGTCCCTCAAGAGGAAGGTTCTTAGATGCTAATGCAGCTTTTCTTGGGTAAGGACCAAACCTCTGAACAGCTGAAGCCCCCAATATCATCATATCCCTTTAGGCCTCCTGTCTGGGGACTCTTCCTCCAAAGAACCAGGTTAGATGCTAATGCAGCTTTTCTTGGGTAAGGACCAAACCTCTGAACAGCTGAAGCCCCCAACATCATCGTATCCCTTTAGGCCTCCTGTCTGGGGACTCTTCCTCCAAAGAACCAGGCCAGAGATAGGGGAGTGAGTGGAGGGATGGAGAGAGGCGCCATCAACAGCTAAAGACAGGCTGGTTGCTCTTGGAGATGAACAGACTGACTTGTTGATTCACTGAAGGAGGGAGGACCACAAAAGAGCTAGATGATGGGGAGCTGTGAGGGAAGATGGGAGGGAGGCAGAGAAAGCCACCTGGCCCTGCCCTGCCCTTCAAAAGAAAAGACACAGAAGGCCGAACACTGGGAGATAACCAATCCCTGACCTGTGTAGAAATGACAGAGCTGTCTCAACCCAGATCCAGGGAAGAGTTCTGAGAGGAGCCACCGCCCACTTCATGGCTGCTCACAAAGGACTCTGGTCACATATCACCTGTGCACCAGTCCAGCTCCATGTGCAGAAGCATTTTTAACCAAGCCCCCTCCCAATGTGAGGCAATATTTTCACTATTTACTTGGACCTCTATGGTGCTTCTTTTAGTGTGGATACAACTGGTTTTCACACATTGAGAGAGAGTCCTTGGGAGGCACATGAAATGAAAGGGAAGCCACAAGGTGGGACTTGCCCAGTTATAGACACAAAAAGAGGAATTACTGTCATGATTGTAATGCTTCATTTACTTAAAAAACACACACATATTAGTACACACAAAATCAATTTCTCCTGATCAAGCATTTTCCAGCAATTTCTGTGATGCGTCTATTACTCCAAGTGCAACGAGAGACAGGATGCGTCAGCCATACTCGGAGTTTAGGGATGCTGACCCAGGCTCGTCAGATGACATCAGAAGCATCAGGTGACATCAGATCCCCATTGCTCTGGAGCCAAGGCAACACCACTGGCAACTTTTCCACAAAGGCGTGAAGCAGAATGTCCAGATATAGCCTAAATCTCTCACCATCCCAAGGGCCAGGCCAGGCTATGAGACTCTACCTGATGAGACATACTCTTTCCTGTAAGCTCCCTGCAATACCCAGATCTCTATAGCACTCACTTCTCCACTTCAGGAAGGAGGGGCCGCTGGACATGTTGTGTCTAATGCAAGACATGACAAAAGAGCAGTTTCCTGGCCAAGAAGCCGTAAGGGGGAGGCCTTGGGCCCCGGCCCTCATTCCTTCCTAGATTACTTCAGGGAGCTGTGAGGGAAGTTTTCTTCCAATGGCAGACACCCTACTCCAAATCCCAAGAAGAATTTTGGCAAACACATTCCTATTCCAGTAAGTGCATCAGAATGAGAGATGACCCAGGGTACATCTGTTTTGAGAGAATCTCCTAGTTACATTTGACAAACATCAACAACTCAAACAACAACAACTCTTTTTCCTGCATAAGGCTAAAGCTTAGATTCCTGAATCCAGCAATAACCACTAATCTCCCTTTTCTTTTATGAAAATCTTGATGTGTACCCAGTACCGTGCCGGGTGATAGAGAGGCTTGCCGTTCCCTTACCGCTCTGTCTCTGAATGGAGAGAAACTACAGTGGCTCCTCTCAGAGCACACATGGATCTGTCAACTTGTCCTCTTCCTTCCTAAAAAGGTTGCAGTCAGGGTTAAATAACAAGTGATTACAAAGTGCCTTTCTCATTGAAATAAGCATTTGTATTAGTGCAATTATGTGCTGATGGCTTCAGTGCTCTGCTGAAATGGATCAACATTTAAACTCTATCATTTAACAAAAATAAAACCATCCTGCAATGACTACAGCAGTATGTCAAAAGGTAGAAATGCACAAAGGACTCTACTGGGTACCATTTTTGCAAGACTATTCTAAGAATTAAAGTAGAGGAAGGAAAAAAAAATACAATTCTTCCAGTTGAAAATATGTATTCCCACAAAAGGTAAAAGTTGGTTTATTTTTATGAAACACTAAAAATATGTTCTTAAAGTCACCGAATTCCTCAGCTACTTCACCCCAAATCATTGTTTTATACCCACAAAAGGTAAAAGTTGGTTTATTTTTATGAAACACTAAAAATATGTTCTTAAAGTCACTGAATTCCTCAGCTACTTCACCCCAAATCATTGTTTTATAGCGCTTTTAAGGCTTTAAAAATACAGCACTGTAGTGAAAATAGGACTATTCCCCAAGCAACAGGATTGTAAATGGGATGGTAGAGAAAGAAAGAACTCCTTCAGAACAGTGGAAAGCAGCTGTCCATTTCTTTAACCTAGATGGTGTTATCTGGGGGCAACTGGACAGCCCAAGACTCCCCACTCAGAAAAACCCATGCCACCCCCCATCTCAACCCCACATTTAGAACTGTCCCTTTGAATCTCCCTCAGTTCATTGTCAAAACAAATAGGCCACCGGAACCATAGGACTCTAGGGCTAGAAGGGACCTCAGTGTTCATCCCCACATTTAGAACTGTCCCTTTGAATCTCCCTCAGTTCATTGTCAAAACAAATAGGCCACTGGAACCATAGGACTCTAGGGCTAGAAGGGACCTCAGTGTTCATCCAAGTCAACCCACCCATGCCCCAGGTGCAAAAATGCAGGTCCAGAGACTCAGCCAGAATCATGCAACCAGTAATTAATAGAACTGGGACCCAATCCAAGGCCTCTGGATGCCAAGCCTGATACCTTGCCCATTACCCAATGTTACAGGTTGAATTATGTCTCCTCCAAAAAGATGTGTTGGACTCCTAACTCCCAATACCTCAGAATGTGACCTTATTTGGAATCAGAGTCTTCAAAGAGGTGATCAGGTTAAAATGAGGTCATTAGGATGGGCCCTAGTCCAAGATGAGTGCTGTCTTTACAAAAAGGGGGAATCTGGACACAAAAACAGATGTGGATAGAGAGAAAATGACGTAAAGAATCAAGGAGAAAAGTCATCCTCAAGCCAAGGAAAAAGGTCTTGAACCAACCCTTCTCTCAGAACCCTCAGAAAGAACCATCCCTGAAGAGACAATAAATTTCTGTTGTTTCAGCCTCCAAGCTGTGTTTCTTTGTTACAGCAGCCCTAGCAAATGCAACCTTCTAGAGTGCAGCATGTGTCTACGTAAATGTCCACGTAGATAGGTTGGCTTTATTTCACAGTTCAGAGATCTAGAAACCTTGACTTCTTTAAAATGAAAATAAACAAATTTTCCTAAAAGTATCTTTTACAAATGCTAGCCTTTAAAAGACACTGGTCCAAACCCAAAGATAGGCCAACAATCCTATGAAGTAGATACTACTATTAACTCTGTTTTAGAGATGAAGACATTTACACACAGAGAGATAGCAAAAAATGCCAAAAGATAACCAGTTAGTAAGTGGCAGAGCCGACCGTAAACCTAACTTAATTTTGCTCCAGCACACAAGTTCCTAAGTAGTACACTACTCAAAAGGTAGTAAGCTGTCCATCACTAGCTAGTAGTCAAGCAGATGTTGGAGGACCACCAGTGAAAGAGACTTTCCACAAAATTCCTTCCCTTGAAGAAGACTGGAAGTAGAGTGTCTTCTAAAGCCCTGCCAGCCTGGAGCCCCCCTGAGTTTGCAATCTTATGATTACTGCTGGTTTGACTAGCCGAGAGAAATGTCAAAGAGGAAATTAGTTGGGAATGAGAGTCAGAATTAGTGTGTGCAGTGAGGAAACGGGGGCAGGAGATTTCAGTAGAGAAGAGGAATAGAAAGGAAGGTGTTAATAATTTTGAATTCTCAGCCTTTCCTAATGAGAAGATGTCCAAAGCTCCAGTCTCACCTATCTTTATGCTGAGCGCAGGATCATCCGAGCCTCTCTGCTGAGTCTCCGTCCTTTGTGCGGCCGATGAGATTGCGGTGAACTCTTTCAGCTTCTGAAACTCACATGCTATTGAGGAAGGATGTAAGGCCAACACTCTGAGCTCTTAATTTAGCATTTTTTCCTAGCCCTAAGTTAAACACATACGCACACATAATGTTGCCACCATGCTACTAGTTAAATTCTGCTGGTGTCTTTGTGCCCACGTATCTTCCATTACCCTTAATGTGCACTTCAAGCACATGCCATGGAAAGAGAGGAGTTTTCAGAGCCTTCGTTCCCAGAGCAGCTCCCAAATTTATGCAGAGTCAGAATCGCATTTGTCTGAAGGACGGTTTTCTATCTCTGCCACAGTACAAGCAGCAGACGTGCGTTTCTGATGAGGCAGCTGCAGAACACGAAACCTGCTCGTTTTCAAGCTAAGATTTTATTTTCTCTGGTTTCAACAGGTTGCTGTGTGGAATACCTACTCAGGATGTGACATTTTTGCAGCTTGCTTTAAAATAGTAAAGGCAGACTCCCAAAAAATCCCCAAAGGGTTTCTAGGTCAGTTGGAGCAGAGTTACACAGAAGCCTGGCGCTGGATCCCTAGAGAGGCTCTGGGAGGTGGCTGCTTAGGGGACATGAGAGGATTACATTGGTTTGGGCTGCTTGGCATCAGCCGGAAGAGCCAGGGATGGAGGAGAGGCATAAATTCCACATTTGGGGGAAGCCCAGGTGCTGCTCACCAGGGTGGGGAGCCTCGGGAAGGGAGGTTCAGGCTTCACGCCATTCTCCAAAAAACACTCTTCCACTTTCTAAAAAACTCTCTAAGCAAACCTTAATTCGTCACCCTACAGCAGCTTATGAGACACATGTGTTCACTTCTGCCAAAGAAAATAGGAATTTCTAAAAGGACAACAAACAAGAGTGGCATGGAGAAATCTCACACCTTACAGAGCTGCAGTTGGTGACTGGTGCCTTCTGCTGCTCCCTGAGCCTCTCACCCACGTGCCAGCAAACGCCAGCTCTGCCGCTGCACGGGCTCCTTCTGGGCTTGGCACGGGAGCCTTCCCTTCCTCTGGCAGCCAGGAGCTCAGAGCTCTCCTTCAGGGATTACTTGAAAAGGCCATCTTCATCTGAGGTTTGGTATATTTTTCACCCCACCACCACCATTAAATGACATTTGACCATTCATTGCCTTTTGAATGACTCTACTGTGACTGCATCTCTTATTGTAACCTGACTCAAATCCTCTATGGAAATAAGCTGGTTATAAATAATGAACACCATGAAAAATTGTTTAAGATAAAGCAGGGGGAGGGACTCAGACTTGGGAGACAAACCCTTCCAGTGACTATAAACAGAATCTTGGAGCTGTACTTTGATGTCTCACATTTCAGATGGGAATACGGATGTCCAGAAAGGGAGTGAGACTTGCCCAAGGCCACATTGCCAGTCAGTGGACAAACAGATCAAAACAAAGCTTACCTGACCCCAACACGGGCCCTACCCTCATAGCCTCTGCAGCAGGAAGAATTCAGATATGTGGGGCTTCTGCCACCCCCACAGGTTCTGTTACACCTACACTGTGAGAAGGATTCCTTTTCTCCCTTTTATTCTATCTCCTGTTCCTGAAGCCCTTACTCGGATCACAATGGAGTTTACGTTGTGTCTGAGGATTAACATTTAGGGAAGGGGACTGGCATCACCAGACATTGCTGGAGTACAAGCCGTGACCTCAGCATTTTCCAGGAAACTATGCAGGATGTAATTAAGCATCAACAGGACATCCCAATGCCCTGCAGCAATATGCAAAATACAGTTTGTCCCCAAAAGTCCCAAATGTCTTGTGTCAAGTTTCTTTCCTCCCACTCAACCAGCAACACTTTGGGAAAAGCACAGATTTCTCCTGAGAATCTGTTATTCTGCTTGTTCTTGACTTGAAGTGACAACTCATTGAGTGAAGAGCCCGGGGCTGCTGTGAAAATAAGGAGACGGAGAGAGTGGGCACCCGACGATAGGAACGGGCCTGGTGAACTCTCGGTGTCCCTGCCTGGTACCTTTCAAGGCTCCCCACCCCCACACCCTCACATGATCAAGTTCAAACACCTCGTCTGGTCCACAAGGCCTTTCCTGGCCTACCCCTGCCTACCTCTCCAGACACTGCTGGTTACTCCCTCACTGTCCTCTTTCATTCCAGAAACAATGAACTGCTTGTAGCTTCCCAAACACACAGAGCCTGTTCTACCCTGGACCCCTGCTCCTGCAGTCTCTTCACCTGTCCTCCATCCTTCCAGCTTCTCTCTGCTCCCCACACAGGCCAGGTGGAGCCACTTTCTATTGCTCATGTGGCTTGATTTTTTTTTCTTCTTGCAGTATACTGTTATTCTAACTACTAAAAAGATCCATTTCATTCTAGAACTCTTCAACTTCCCTTCAAAGTTCAAGGATCCGAGAAAGTGTCCAAAGTATTGCCTCTTCTCTGCAGGGCACAAACTCCAGGGTCGCCTCATAGCACCTTGGTTTTTGACTCTGTGTTTTCTGTGGGCTGAAGGCGTGCTCCCAGGTGGAAGGAATTTAAAGTTCTGCTGTAGCAACAGGGGCGTCAGTCTCCAGCCCTCTTTTCTTACAACCACAAAAGCCAAAAAAAAAGCCTGTATTTCTATTTCTGGAAAAATATTTCATGACCAGCAGTATATACTTCTCTCTTCTCCACCCTAGGAAATTTGCAGCCTCCTAAAGCCCCAAAGGTCAGCTGGTCACGGAAAATCCAAGGTGTGCATGAAGGGCAGAGCTCAGGAGATCTAAGGTTTCTCTAAATGCTGCAGATGGGTAGACAAGTGGGCAGCTGTGGCCCCAACATTCCACGGACTAAGTCAAAAATCCAAGAGTTACACTTTGTTGACTGGACCTTAAACTGAATCATCTGAGAAGTATGTATTTAAACATTGTTTGGCATAACTCCTTGTACAATTATAGAATCATAAGCTGCTAGGACTTGTGCGAGATCTTTAATCCACCCACCTTTTCCAAACTGGGTGACCCAGGCCACGAGAGACAAATTAACAAGATCCAGTTTCCTCACCAAGGCCAGACTCTCTGTTCCCCTGCTCCACCTGCGGCTTCATCTGGGACCTGACCTTCACTCCCACGCCTCGAAATTACACACCCAGAAGGAATCTCTGCTCCTGCCACAAGGTCTGAGGAACAGCTGCACATCTCCCAGCTGGGGACACTACAGTGAATGTGATTAGAAAGGCTGTCCAACAACAGCAATACAAAATCTCCCCATTCTCCAGAAGTGACTATGTGACTGCACATGGGATTCATGCTGTCTGAAGGCCCCTGTCCTTATGCCCTCTTCATCACCTGACCCATCACCTTGAGCAAAACAAAATGAGAGGGGTCTAGGGACACACCCTCCACCACTACCTTGTAGAACCTCTCTTGTAACCAGAATCTTTTACAGGATTAAAAGTCCATCAAGGACAGCAATCAAAGGCTTTCATAGTTGAGCACAAGTTCCAGATTGACTTCCCTCATGTTTAGATATTTCCCAGCCTTAGGCTCTTGAGCCTTAGTATGTCTTCCTAGAGACCCAGAACTTCTGATTCTGGGTCTCTACAGAGACAACAGAAACACATAAAACCTCTGGCACAGACCAGAGCTTCAGGGCTTTGACGAGATGGGTCTGAACTAGATAGAACCCCAAAGAAGACTCTGAAATGGGGAGTCTAATAAGTGACTCTATCCTCATTGAGAAAAAGGCAGTTCATTCTCAGGAGGCAACATCACTGAGACTTTAGGAGTCCCCAGGTACCTGCAGGACAGTCTCTATGTTCAAGGTACCAGGGAAAACATAGTTGAACTACTAATCTAAAAGCATTTGGCCAGAAGTAGCCATAGACCCAGCAGCAGAAACATCTAACATTTTTGAGTACCTGTGCTTTGTGTGGGATATCTAATTCAATCCTCAAAAAAGTTTTATGAGGTCATACAATTGTGGTAGGCAGAATAATGGTCCCCCAAAGATGTCCATTACCTAACCCCTGGAACCTTACATGGCAAAAGGGACTTTGCAGATGTGACACCTTGAGACAGGAAGGCTACCATGGATTACGTGGGTGGGCCCAATGTAATCACAAGGGTCTTTATAAGAGGGCAGCAGGAAAGTCAGAGTCAGAGAAGGAAATCTGATGGCAGAGGCAAGGGTCAGAGTGAGATGGCTGCTGGAGGATGGAACACGGAAGGGGACCATGAGCCACAGAATGCAGGACGCCTCTAGAAGCTGGAAAAGGTAAAGAAACAAATTCTGCCCTAGAGCCTTCAGAGAGTTCAGACCTGCCACACTAGATGTTAGCCCAGTGAGACCCATTTTGGACTTTTGACCTCTAAAACTATACATAATAAATCTGTGTTATTTTAAGCCACCAAGTTCATGGTAATTTGATGTAGCAGCAATAGGACTGTCATTGGCAATACAGCTATCATTACCCCCATTTTAGAGATGAAAAAACTGAGGCACAGAGAGGTGAAATAACTTATCCCAAATCATATACCTAGCAATGAACGCACACAGTTTGACTCCAGAGCCAGAATTCTTAGGTACTACACTATACTGCTAACTACTAATCGAATCCATGAATTAATTAATGAAGAAAATACTGTCTTAGAGATTGTGGAGCTTAGAGTTGAGCTAAAAGATGATGTACAATGATAGAGATCCCACAAGGCATCTAAGATAGGCAAAAAGCACAATAATTTTTTTGCAGAACAGTTATTATGAAATAAAATGATTAAGGATTGCTGCTGGGAATACAGAATGGTATGACCACTGTGGAAATCACTTTCGTGGTTTCTAAAAAGTTAAATATGGAATGAACATGTGACTCAGCAATTTCACTTCTAGGTAGATCACTACCAGGACTGCAAAAGAAAAAGAAAAAAAGTACAAAAAAAAATTTCTTGTATACTATTCCAATAGTAAAAAAGTGAAAACAGCCCAAATGTCCATAAACGGAAGAGAGAGTGGATAAATGAATTGTAGTACATACTTACAAGTACAATGAAATATTATTCAGCCATAAAAAGGAATGAAATACAATACATAGGACAACAACAACCAGAATAAACCTTGAAACATTATGCTAAGTGAATGAGGCCAGGCACAAAAAGTCGTATGTTGTACAAGGGTGCTCCAAAAAATTCATGGGAAGATTTACATTATCTTATTTTACTTTTCCATGAACTATTTGAATTACCCTCATATGAGTCTGTAAAATATCCAGAATAGGTAATATCTAGAATCCATAGAAATGAAAACAAATTTTCTGTTGCCAGAGGCTGAGGGGAGGGAAGAGTAACTACTTAATGGATAGGAATTTTTATGTGGGGAGTTGTCAAGCTAGGGCTAGGGCTCACAGACCCTTCAAGCCCGTTGTACAGACTGAGTCACAAGCCCTTCATACACATTATGAGCTAAGTAATAGGAAAAGATCCTGGGAGCCATGGGTAAAAAAAATTAATAGGCTTTATTCAGTGCTAGGAGCAGCCACCCTAGTGGCCTCCCAGAGCATCCCAAGAAGGAGGCAGGTGGCGTGTATCAGAGCCATTAGTCATCCATACTTAAGTCCATAACACAGGACACCTGAGTGCCCATATGCAATTACGTTAGACAATAACCAAGGAACACCTGGGCACACGTGCATGTTTACACCAAATGCTCGGCAAGATTCTGAACATCTGAGGGGCCCTGCACTTTCCCTACAGGAGTGATACAAATATTTTTGAACTAGATAGAAGTGGTGGTTAGAAAACATTGTACATGTAATAAATGTCATTAAATGTTTCACTTTAAGTGATAAATTTTACATTACGTGAATTTTGCCTCAATAAAAAAATTAAGTACTATTGCAAAGAAAATTATCAAGAAGAACTTTTTAAAAGATGTAGAACTTAATCTGGGCCTTGAGATGGCTGGGATTAGGAAGGCTAGGAGGAGATAGAATAGTGAGCAAAAACTAGAGAATAACACCCCATGCAATAGACATTCTTGCATATCGGCAAGTCCCTGCATAGTCAGCCCCAGACTCACGTCACTTTACCTCCTCCAAAAACTCCACCCAGCACTCAGCAACTCTGCAGGAATTAGCAAGGGTACTCCACACATTTACAGATGGTTTTATATAAATTGCCTGAAAAAGAATACTTACTGAAGAGCAATGTACTAATATCAGAATAACAGGCAAATTCCAAATGACTCAGAAAGCCACACAGCACCCCAAATTAGTCAAGGGCTTTGTTGGGAAAACATAGGAAAAATGGTCAGGGCCCCTCAGATGTTCAGAATCTCGCCGAGCATTTAATGTAAATAGGCACATGCGCTCAGGTGTTCCTTGGTTATCGTCTAGTGTAATTGCGCATGTGCACCCAGGTGTCCTGGGTTATGGACTTAAGTATAGGGATGAGTGGCTCTGATCCATGGTGCCTCCCACCCCCCGGATGACACCCCCTGTGGGGGGGGGGGCATGAGGAGACCACTACTGCTGCTGGAGGCTGCTGTTGTTAGTGCCCCTGGGACCCTCTGCAAGGCCACTGCCGGACCTGCAAGCTACTGGGCCTGTAAGCTGCTGTCGCTGAGGACTGAGCTCATGTCATCTGCCAACAACTCCTGGAATCTTTCCCAATTACTTAGCATGGACCTGCGTGTGAGCAGTCTGGGGACCCAGTCTGTACAATGGGTTTGGGAGGGTCTGATCCCTAACTCTGACAATATAAATGGAAACTTAGTGTAACTAAAATAATTAAAATAATGAAACATTTTGGCTTTAGTTATGATGTGCCTTACTTTACAGGCTTGTAGTCAGAAAACCTGGGTACCTGTGCATTAGGAACCCAGCCCAATTCCTGAAGGTACCCACGGCTCTTTCTTACTGCCCACCCATCATGACCTGCCTGGCCCTTTCCCATGGCCCCCCAGGATTCCATCAAGAGCAAGGTCAGGTATCCCAGCAAAGCTACTGGGGCCAGGTGGGCTAGCCCTGAGGAGAAGGTATAAACACCGGACTCTTTCTGGTCCACCAGTCACTCACACAGCCTCAGGACAAAGGAAATATCAGTGGCCTCTCTGAAGGCAGAAAGTTGGGACTGGGCACTGTGCTTGGACTGGATTCTCCTTTTCTTTTTTCTTTCTTTCTTTCTTTTTTTTTTTTTTTTTTTTTTGTATTTAGAGAACATGTTTATAAAAAAATAAGTCAAGATTTACATTTACAACACCAACAAAATTTCCCTGATTAAACATGTTTAAAAGTAAAAGACAGTTTACCTGAAGTTAAAGATACTATAATCCTGGGATTCAATAACTGTGTAATCAACTTTTAACTATAATCAAATGAGTTCAATTTAACCATCATGTTAAACAAAGTATCTTGAATTCTTGGGATTTTTCTAGTTCCAATTTCTAGCTTTAAAAATCTTCAAATCACCTGTTCTTGAAGGTGCACTGTTATTTCTATGATTCTAGCAGTCCTTGATCTGGTAAGTGTATCTCAAGGTACAGAGAGCTATTTACTATTTGTTCAAGCCCCAACGTTGTCTAATGAACTATTCTTAAAAATAGTTCAGCTCTTTGGGAATGCCTTTCTTGGCCACTCTCATTGGGAAATCTTCCCCCAGGCATGAAGCTTGGGTTCACCTATCTTCGGGGAGGGGAAGCAGGAAAAGGATCCATGGGCACAAGAAGCTTGCTGTCACTGCCTGTCTTTTAGGGAAGGATCTGAGGAGCAGCTCTGAGGGCTCTGAGACAACCCATGTCTACACCAGG
>NW_007732675.1:48383-49599 GCF_000696425.1 Galeopterus variegatus
AAAAAAAAAAAAAAAAAAAAAATCTTCAAATTACCTGTTCTTGAAGGTGCACTGTTATTTCTATGATTCTAGCAGTCCTTGATCTGATAAGTGTATCTCAAGGTACAGAGAGATATTTACTATTTGTTCAAGCCCCAATGTTGTCTAATGAACTATTCTTAAAAATAGTTCAGCTCTTTGGGAATGCCTTTCTTGGCCACTCTCATTGGGAAATCTTCCCCCAGGCATGAAGCTTGGGTTCACCTATCTTCGGGGAGGGGAAGCAGGGAAAGGATCCATGGGCACAAGAAGCTTGCTGTCACTGCCTGTCCTTTAGGGAAGGATCTGAGGAGCAGCTCTGAGGGCTCTGAGACAACCCATGTCTACACCAGGTTTTCTGACTCTGACCTCCAAGTGACTTCTGTGGTAGCTTCCCCAAGCTGCCTTTGGTCATATCAGGGTCCTCCAGCTCCTTCCCACAAGCTGAGCCTCCAGCCACAGCAGGGCGGAAGGCTGGGTGGGTGGGGAAGCATAACAGGGATATGGTCTGTTCTGTTTACAAATTGCTTTCAGCCCAGCGGAGAGAGTTACTTCTACATGCAAAGTGTTATCCCCAGGAGAGGAGGCCTGCGTGTGACTGATAGCTTTGCCTGAAACCTATCAAGGTTGGGGACAAAGCCACCGCCTGTGCCTGAGTCCCTCCTTCCTATTGCAGAAATAGGTATACTGGCAACATAGTTTATCTCTTCTCCAGGGAAAATGTGCCATGCCATCCAAGCCCAGAGACCTCTGGACTCCTTCCACCCTCCCCATTTGCCTCCTTGCAGGGGGTGGTATGTCACAGACCCTTTCCCAGGTATGCCTTTCTTCCAGCTCCAGCCCATCAGTTCGTCCAAGGGGTAGAGCTTGCCTTATTCATCCTGAAATCTCTCATTGAACCTGTCACGGTGCCTGCACGTATGCTGGTCAACAAAATGTGCATTTATATTCTTGCTCCTGTGTCCCAACGTTGCAGGCTTTTATGCCCTCAAGACTTATGTAGATACATGTTAAAATTGTTAACACTTATTGCATGCCTAATGTGTGCTAAGCACAGTGCTTAGTGCTTTATATACACTTTCTCCAAACCTCGTAACTACCCTGCACAGCAAGTACATGTTCTATCCTCAGGGACAGTTAAGAACCATGTGAATAAATCCTCAGCTCATTTTCTCTCCAAGCCATGCCAACTAGTTTC
>NW_007732675.1:51375-52053 GCF_000696425.1 Galeopterus variegatus
AAAAAAAAATGCATAGGATTACAAAGGAAACCAATTATATCAAAATACAGCTGCATTTGTGATGTGCCACTATGGTGCTTGGATGTTGATAGTGGGGGAGGCTGTGCAGATGTGGGAGGCAGGAGATATATGGGAAATCTCTGTACCTTCTGCTCAGTTTTGCTGTGGACCAAAAACTGCTCTAAAAGGTAAAGTGTATTTTAAAAAATACATTTGTTGTGTAGTAATAATATATGTGCTTCTTTACCAACATGTATTTACTAACAAGCTCCAGCAATGGGTCTAGTAACTACCATAATTTCAACATGATATGAAAACAGCTGTGATTCCCATTGGCAACAAAGTCACAGGTGCCGCTAACACTGCTGTGAAAGAAAACTGAATCCCCTGCAGTTAAGAGCCTTGTTGTACAAAGAAAACTCCTCTCCTCTTCCACTGAGTAGCTCCTGCTCATCCTTTAGCCCCAGAATGACTTTTGACCCCCCACAAATTAAGTGAGGACCCTCTTCTCCTGTATCCTCTCTCTATATATACCCCATTTTTACATCTCAAAATTTGTCTCAAACTATAATTGCATATGGGTTTGTTTTCATGATTAGGATCTGTCTGTCCCACGAGGGCTGGCACGATGCCTACACTGTTCAGTGCCTGAGACATACACAGCAGGGAATGATTCCA
>NW_007732675.1:52885-57189 GCF_000696425.1 Galeopterus variegatus
ACCATGATGATGATAATAATGATAAGCATTTACTGAGTGTTCTAAGCCCTTTTCATATATTAGCTCATTTAATTTATACTGTATCCCTATTTCACAGTTTAGGAAAGTGAGGTTTACAGAGACAACAACCCCAAGCAGAAAGCTACACCCTGTTTCCCTTTTACCACCACACATAATTATTTTGAAACTTTCTCCACTCACCTCAAGAGCTTGGGATTTGATAACAATTTGATAACTAAGATTCTTTATACAAATAGATTCTTGAGGGGGTGAAACCTTAGCCCATTCACCTCAATTAACACTACTCAGGATCATCAAATCAGCTGGTCTTTCACCTTAGAAACCAAAAAGCAGTGATGTAAGTTCTAAGTTCAAAACTCAAAAGTCTTCCTGGGGGACAGGGGTCATCACATTAGGGAGCTCAATGCAACAGACATGGAATTGAAGGGGCAACAGGGGGAAGAACTATAGATGACCCCACCAGGTTTTAGCTCAGAAGAGCCAGGCCTTAAAACATTTCTGGGTTGGGTCAGGTTTGAGGCTAGGTCAAAATTAGAGGTGGAATCTACATTGGTAAGACTTAGTTATACTTAACATAATGGTCAAGGTAAGGGTAGGATTAGGCTACAGGTTAGGATGAGAATCCTGTTTAGAGTGAAGCTTAGTGTCTAAGTCAAGGTTAGCTTACATATTAGGAGCTGTGGAGATCGGGTTTGGAGTCAACATTGAGAGTTTAGGGTTCTTGTCAGAGTCCAAGTCAGCATCAGGAAAATAGCTGGAAATTGAATTGAAAGCAGTATTTAGGTCTGAATTCAAATCTTAGAGAATGGAATACCTTAGGGTTACTGACAAAGCTCAAGTAAAGATGTGTGTCAGCCTGAGGTTTTGGTGGAGATATGAGACAGGTTTATGTGGGTTAGCCAGGTGTTGATCAGAGTCTGGGGTTGCATCAGGTGTAGACAATTCAATACCCCTAGAAAGTAGCTGTAGACACAACTACTGCCCATAGCAGCTTCATTTCTGGGTCCCTGGTATTGCTGTGGCTGTAAACAAGGAACATACCAGAATTTCAGTCCTTCACCAACTTGGAGTCACTGCAGATCCAGCCCTGTCACTCAGGCCTGTGGTTGCTTCCTATGCTTGGGTCAGCAGCCCTGTATCCCTCAGATAAAGTGAGGGAATCACGCCCTGCCTCTGGCTAAACTAGCCTATCAGGTCTTTAGCAAATAGAGAAAGGCTTGCTTATTCCATTGATACAAACAAGAAATTGCTCTGATGCTTTTGAGCCCAATGCAGGGAACAGATTCCTGGACAGGATCTGTCTGTGAGCTCTCCCACCTCTCCTGGGGCTCAGTCCCAGCCCCAAATAGCCCTGATTATACCTCATTTCAACTGACAGAATATGCTCAGGACTGTGCTGGCCTCTCCCAGATCCCACATCTCTTCTACTCCAGTGATGGTGATGGGTGTTGTCTAGAGCAGAGAGCAAGGGAACCTAGTGAGTAGAATTCACAGCAAAGCTAAGATTGCAGGATCCTTGATCTCTTTTAGGAGAGCTCAAGTTTGCAGAGGGCCTTTTCCACCTCCTTCCTGCAACAGCAGGATCTGGTTTGCACTATAAGTACCCACATTATTTTCATAAAACTGTCCTGAGAGGCATTTGAAAAACAAATCATAAAAGGAATCACCCTTTTCCACTGGAAAAACATCATAATTGGAGATATGTTCCTCACCAAAGCTAGTACCAAATAAAAGAGTATGGGGAACCTGAGTTCTAACCTAGAAAATACCACTAATTGTGCCACATTGAAAGATCCACTCCTTTAGGACTCTGTTGGCATCTGTGAAATGGGAAAAGCCAAGGTGGCCCCACCTCACAGTGTAGCAGGGTAACATGGCAACAATGAAAGGGAGCAACCAATGCAAAAGCCAAAGAGCTTGAACACACATCTGTTACCTTCAGGGATCTCACCTGTGAAATTCCTAAAGCCGACAGCCTAAAGAGCTGTCACCTGGAGGGAAACAGCAGCATGCAAACAATCTTCAGTTCACCTCTGGCCCTGCAGGAACGGCTCTGAGCAGTGGTCCTCCTCCCGGGGGGCTCCTTTGTCTCCCTGACCTCACAGTTGCATCGTGCTCTCCCCACACAGCTTGCATTTGTCCTTTCCTAATTTGGGGCCATTTCTCCTTGTTGTTCCTACACTGATGACTAAAATTAATCCCTGGCATTTCCCAACAGCTAAATCATCATAATCAAACTCTGCAGCTGCCAGATCTGCTGACTCAAACCCCCTATGTATTCATATGATATTTGCCGGGTAATTACAGAATAGAGGTAATTATATTCATGACTCCATTACTTTCATAATTCCAGAGACCCAGAAACCACTTTAAAAAAAAAAAAAAAAAAACTTCTCACAGAGCCCAGAAAAGAAAATCCTTCAATAACTACCCTAACCCACCTCTTATCCTGTTTGCCTCCTTACATAATTCTTTCTTCAAAACCTTCTTGCTCAACAGTAGCAGCTCCTGAGATTCTCAGTGACAGAGAGAAAGGAGAGAGATGAAACACAGGCTGGGATGAGGTGGTTAGGACCAAAAAGGCTTTGGGTTATCCACACCAGTGTGCATAAGCTATAGTAACACAGTTACTGGAATAGTTATGCCCTGATTCCCATGGGTTCTCAGGTGCTTAACACATGAAGATTTCTTTCCTATTCTTGTCACAGTACAGTTCAGGTGCTTCTTGCCAGGTACCTGTCACATGCTCAGTCAGGAACTCAGGCTCCTCTGTCTTGTGGTTCTGCCCACTCTAAGTCCTCAATGGTTTCTCCAATCAGCTGACAGACCGGGAAAGACTTTTTAAACCTCCTTGGCCCAGACATGATGCTCGTTAATTCTGTTCACAATCCTATTGGCAACAGCTCCTCACAGGGCCCCCCTAAATGCAAGGGCCTGAAAGGATGTAGTCCTTGCTGGACAGATGCTTCCCAGCAACAGCTCTGTGTGATGGCAGGGAACACACATCTTGGTGGCCTGCTGGCTGCTTCTGCCAACAATGTGACACTAACAGGGCATGGATGAACATCCCAGGGGATTTGTGAAATGCTATATGCCATGCAGTACAAATTAAAGTGGTAAAACAAATATTCTAAGGAGATGACAAAGAAAATCCACTATCTTTGTTAAATTACCTTCTGTTAATTTAGCATCCAAAAAGGATTTCATCTCAATGGCATCCAAATGTGAATCTTGAGTCCAGCCTGGGCAGGGTATTTAGTCTGCCTTCCCATCATTCAATTCCCCACCCTGTCTTTTTTGCAAGCTACCCCTCAAACTTCTCCCATTGTAAGTTCTCCTTAGAGATCTGTCAACTCCCAACTGCCCATACTTTGTGCCTTGCCTGTCCCTCTTTGCAGCTCAGCCTGCTGGGGTTCTCACAGAGGGCAGGTCTTGTATGTGCAGCAATGGTGAGATGCGAGCAAAGACCTTTGGTCACTGGACAGAGGGGCAGGCAGTGTGACCACTGAGCCTGATTAATGTTGAGAGGAGGCCGGTTGTGAGGGCAAATCTCAGGAGTCAAGATGCAGTCATGTCCCACACCTCAAGGGCTGCCCCTGGGGACACTTATCCCAAGATTGGTGGCAGCAGAGGAGATCCAGTAGCAGAGACCCTTGAGAGTCCAGCAGGATGACTGGGCCCCTGGACTCTGGGCCATGGGGAGTCACAGGAGTGGCACTGAGCTGCTTGTAAACTTGGAAGTGTTAGCCCAGGACTAAGCCTATGGTAGTTGGCATCAGCAAATGTGTCCATGAGGAGTTTGGAGCTGGGGCGGAAGAGTGATGCTAAGATAAAGTGAGGACCAGCAATGAGGCCAAACGAAAGAGTGGTTCACACAGGAGCCGGCGGGAAGCATCTCACTCATGCCAGAAGAGTCGGTGAGATCGCAGTCCACCGACCACTGCCCAACAGATGGGTGACCCCCACCCCATGCAAACATGTGGAGCACTCAAAGGTATTCTTTGCAGTTTTAAAACTCCAATCTAATGGCTATCCTATATTTCCCATTTGGAATTTTCCACTTTGGCAATTTTCTTTTTGTTTGTTCCAGAGAAAGGATAGAATGAAGTTTTACTGTGTGTTTTACACTTGAAAACCTCTACACCAAAATACAGCTTTTCCCCAGAACTGTTTTTGTGGCTGGTCAGGGAAACCTATGAGTGGGGAACCAAAGGGCAGCCTTCCAGCAGGACAGTCAGGGGTCCAGGATAAGCACCGCTCGCAAGGCTGAGTCCTCTCCACGG
>NW_007732675.1:57847-58873 GCF_000696425.1 Galeopterus variegatus
CCAGCAGGACAGTCAGGGGTCCAGGATAAGCACCGCTCGCAAGGCTGAGTCCTCTCCACGGGACAGTGATGAAGGCAGGTCGCAACCTCTGGCATAAGAATAAGTTTTCCAATTCACCAGCCATCCTCAAAGGCATGACTCGACTTGGTCAACTTTCTCATCTGAGAAACCCCTGGGATTTCTAAACACCAGTAGAAAAACATTGTTGTGCAGTATCACAAATTTTTTTTTTCAAAATGCAGTATTTAGAAGCCTATGTTAATAAGCAATAATAAAGAACAAGGTTAATGAATAATAATGGTCAAGTTGTGGTCTTGGTTTTTCTTTTAATTCCTCTTCAAGAAGGAAGAAATGAAACCTCTGCACCCCAACTCCCCTTCCTGGAGCCTCGTCCTTTGTGTCCTGCCTGTTTCTGCACAGTTCCATTATGTCCCATCTATCCAGAACCCAAGGATCTTGCAGTCTCAACCATCCAGAGCACAGCTGAGAAAAGAAAGACCCTAAAAAGGCAGCTGGGCTCCCAGGTAGGAGGTCCCCAGCCACGTGGAGACACGGGTGCTCACAAGGAAGCCTGGCAGCTCTCTGTGTGTCCCTATATCTCTATCCCTGATGAGTGCAGTTCTTAGCACGCAGCATACTGAGGACCGTGCACGGGGAGGTGAGAGGGACAACCACAGGTAGGCGGGATAGTGGCAGCAGTGTGCGGTGAGGAGGCGGAAAATCTAAAACCAGGAGATGAAGCTCTGAGAGCACAGGAGGCTGAGCAGACAACCTGAGACTGCGGGAGGCTGGGAAGGTCTTGGACTCAAATGGACCGAGGAGAGCAATCCAGTCTGGCAAAAATACAGAACAAGCCAGTATTTCTGCTTCAAGGAAAGGCAGAGAAGAGTAAGGACTGAAGGCAGGGCAGACTGGTTTTGGGTGGTTCGAGCGGAGGGACAATCTGACATGGGGCTGCATGCAGAAGATGAGTGCAAAGCCTGCAGCCTGGAAGCAGCCACGATGGAGGAGGGAGGGGAGGAGGGA
>NW_007732675.1:59403-88977 GCF_000696425.1 Galeopterus variegatus
GGAGGGGAAGGAGGGAGGAGGGAGGGGAAGGAGGGAGGAGGGAGGGGAAGGAGGGAGGAGGGAGGGGAGGAGGGACAAGGAAGCCTCTGGGCAATGGGAGGTGGGGGCACCCCATAGCACCCCACTTCTGAGCAGGGATGTCCTCAAGGTGAGACACTCTCTGGCCTGGGGATTCCACGGCTGTCGGACATAGCATCACAGCAACTCAGAATGGCAGGGATGGAAGGGCCCTGAGACATCATAACCCACTTCCTGTTGTCAGGACTATGACACGTGGATGGGGGTGGGCGGCTGTGGTGGGCACAGGCCCATGTTCTGCCAGAGGCCAGCGGGACAGCCCGGGCTCCCTCCCGCCCCATCCTGTGTGGGGTCAGCAGGATCGCCACCAGGCCAAGCTCCCCGGGAGTGGCCTCCACACTCGGCCTGGACTGCAGCATGTGGAGGGGCACCCTCCCGGCTGGGGAGCGGAGCAGGAGAGCTGCGTTAATCATGCTTTCAGAGCACTTTGCGGGGCAGAGATGAAAGACGTCTGCAGAGAGCAAAGTACAGCCATTACAATCTCCATCTTCCTAATTGAGGAAAATGAGGTTATTTCAAGTCCTCTGCGATGCGATGGGAAATGTGCTTGATAGGCCCGCACCGACGGCCTCTCCCCTCCCGCGCCACTCAGGGCTGAGGACGCCCCGCGCTGCGTGTGCTCAGAGCACCCGGGTTAGGGCCACCTGCCGGGACGTGCCCCGGCTGCCCAGAGTCGCCCTGGATGCATCAGCCCCAAGAAGGGCAGCCCGGACAAAACATCAAAGTTGGCGTCGTCACGCGGCCTGGAAGTGCTCCTCGTCAGCGCTGAGTAATTGGAACAAAAAGACCCAGGTAGTCTCCTGTAACATCAAAGCTGCGTATAATAACGTGGCAGATGAATTCGGGAGCGAGCACGTTCACAGCACTGCTCGGGTCTGAAGTACACCGCAACGTCTCTCAGCCTCAGGACCAAGCAGGAAGAAAAACAAAAATGACCAGCCACAGCTTCATTTACTAGCCGGCCACCTACCCCGTCAGGTGGCAGTGAAAGCTGCAGGTTTGTAGCCCCTAAGTAATAAGCGGTGGGTCTAGGAACAAGCGTGAGGGTGGGAAGGACCATGAATGGGATTGGGGCTGAGAGGAGAATCCCAAAAGTAAAACACCGTGACTGACACACGTGCACCAGTACAAACCCTGGCCCACCCTCGGGCCCCAGCACATGGTGGGACTCTGTGAGGCACAGAGTGACACTGACCAAGACATCTGTGATGGTTCCCCCACCAAGGTCAGGGTGGAGGGGCTGGTCATCCACCACCTCCAGGGAATGGCTCCCTTTCCTTAGGCTACGAGACCAAAGGTGAGTATGTATTTATGAACAACAGAGCTACGGAAGAGAGGAATCCAGAACCCGTGCACAGAGCTAGCACGGAAGGCTCCTCACTGCTGGGCAGCTGAAGTCCTGGGCCTTCCAGAGGCAACTCGCAGGCTCCCAGTTCTAGGAGAGACCTTGGAGGCCACCCCCAAGGACTGGATTGTGATATGCACCATGGCTAGTAAGTTTCTGGGAAATCACGTCCTATGGGGCAGGACTAGAGGCAAAGTTTCAAACGTCTCATTTCTGATGCTGCCCCACGTGATATCTGCTGCTCGACTCTGCCCAACCTGTCTGAGTTCCTCCTCCCGTTTCCCTACAGCCTAAGTAAATCCCCTGGGCCTTCTACTCCTTATTGATCTTAACTCCCTGACCCCCACGCCCAGACATGCCCTGCTGTCAGCAGATGTATTGCCACCCTTTTCTACAAACACCACACCGTACAACGGCATGCCCAGTTAACATGCGCTTTATTTAACCCATTACATAGTTGAGAGAACAGAAGGACTAAGAACATGAACTCCTCTCTTCCGTGAGAGAACATAACATGGGTGGTATGTTCCAACACTGATATGTGTGCCCTCTTCAAAAATCAGCGCGTCTTTAGATGCATTGTCACTCTCACACCAATTCTGCAAAGCAGCCCTCCTGAAGCCCTGAAACTGTTGCAGGGCTGCACCCAGCCTCTTCCTAACACACTTGCCTCCTGTTGTGGCTTGAATTGTGTTCCAGAAAAGATGCTGAAATAGTAACCCCCAGTACCTGTGAATGTGACCTAATCTGGAAACAGGGTCTTTTCAGACAATCAAGTCGGGTTGAGTTCATTAGGGTGAGTCCCTAAGCCAACGTGACTGGCATCCTTATGAAAGAGGGAAATCTGAACACAGAGACAGACCCGCACACAGGGAGAGTGACCTGTGAAGACAAAGTCAGAGATCGGGGGGTGCATTTAGGAGCCCAGGAATGCCAGACCGCCGGCGGCCCACCAGAAACTGGGCAGAGGCGGAGAACAGATCCTCTCCCTCTCACAGCCCTCAGAGGCACCAGCACCGGCACTGATACTTGATCTGATACTTGATCTCGGACTTCGGGCCTCTGGAACTGAGGCCGCACATTTCAATTTCTTTGTCGCTCAGCCGCACAGCTTGTGGTATTTTGTAGGGGCAGTCCTAGCAAAGCAACACACCACTCACGCTCACCCCATCTTTTTGTCCACATAGCTCATTCCAAGGCAACAAGCCTTCCCGCTGACCCCCAGCCCAGGGCAGTGTCACAGAAGTGACAGCACTCTCCAGCTCGCCTCCCTTGTCCCAAAAATGGGTAAGGGTGAGCTGGTTCCTGGAAAGGCTCACATATTCTCTTTTATTCCAGGTCCTGCTCACCCTCCAAACACACACACACACACACACACACACACACANCTACAAACACCACACCGTACAACGGCATGCCCAGTTAACATGCGCTTTATTTAACCCATTACATAGTTGAGAGAACAGAAGGACTAAGAACATGAACTCCTCTCTTCCGTGAGAGAACATAACATGGGTGGTATGTTCCAACACTGATATGTGTGCCCTCTTCAAAAATCAGCGCGTCTTTAGATGCATTGTCACTCTCACACCAATTCTGCAAAGCAGCCCTCCTGAAGCCCTGAAACTGTTGCAGGGCTGCACCCAGCCTCTTCCTAACACACTTGCCTCCTGTTGTGGCTTGAATTGTGTTCCAGAAAAGATGCTGAAATAGTAACCCCCAGTACCTGTGAATGTGACCTAATCTGGAAACAGGGTCTTTTCAGACAATCAAGTCGGGTTGAGTTCATTAGGGTGAGTCCCTAAGCCAACGTGACTGGCATCCTTATGAAAGAGGGAAATCTGAACACAGAGACAGACCCGCACACAGGGAGAGTGACCTGTGAAGACAAAGTCAGAGATCGGGGGGTGCATTTAGGAGCCCAGGAATGCCAGACCGCCGGCGGCCCACCAGAAACTGGGCAGAGGCGGAGAACAGATCCTCTCCCTCTCACAGCCCTCAGAGGCACCAGCACCGGCACTGATACTTGATCTGATACTTGATCTCGGACTTCGGGCCTCTGGAACTGAGGCCGCACATTTCAATTTCTTTGTCGCTCAGCCGCACAGCTTGTGGTATTTTGTAGGGGCAGTCCTAGCAAAGCAACACACCACTCACGCTCACCCCATCTTTTTGTCCACATAGCTCATTCCAAGGCAACAAGCCTTCCCGCTGACCCCCAGCCCAGGGCAGTGTCACAGAAGTGACAGCACTCTCCAGCTCGCCTCCCTTGTCCCAAAAATGGGTAAGGGTGAGCTGGTTCCTGGAAAGGCTCACATATTCTTTTATTCCAGGTCCTGCTCACCCTCCAAACACACACACACACACACACACACATGCCACATCTCTGGGCGCAGAGCCAGGGACCAGTGGAACCAAGGGGCTGGGCCAACCGTGGCACACTTTTATTCCAGGTCCTGCTCACCCTCCAAACACACACACACACACACACACACACACACACACATCTCTGGGCGCAGAGCCAGGGACCAGTGGAACCAAGGGGCTGGGCCAACCGTGGCACATTGGGTAAAAGATGGAAAGTCAAGGGAGCCTCCTTTGTTACCTGAAGCCTCCCCCTGCCAAGGTCAGCACCTGCCCTCTGTCTCTGGGGTGAGCAGCCTCCAGGGCAGGCCCAGCCAGTCTCCTGGGGACTCACACTCCTCCATCCCACACCCCACATGTCACCTCAGGGTGCCTTTTCTTTTCCCATGCCTGCCTCATCAAGGGACAAGTTGCTCTGGGCTGCCAAGGCTGACCCCACCCCCACCCCCCAGAGCAAGGAGCCTTCATGTGAGTGCTTGATGTCGGGTGACCCTAGAAGACACACCTCCTTGTCCCTCTGTTCCTCAGGGGACCCCCACGGAGCATCTCTGATACTCCCTCCTCCCCTGAAGACTTTCACGACTTCCCGTCCCTCTGTTCTCATAGCAGTTGGCTGGTACTTTTAATCACTAGTTTGCCTTGTGTGCATACCCAAACTTGGAGACATACACAGCAGGGAATGACTCCATGTGGGAGTGCCTGGCTCTCTCTGTCGCCCTCTGGGCCAGTTCTGGTGCCTTTCGCTAAGCAAAACAGACGTCCTGACAGCTCGCTCCAATGAGGCCAAGGCTCATTGTCAATTAGATAAAGAATCTGTCAGGACAGGAACAGGACAGTTTGCACAGACACAAGCTTGTAAACCCCCAGCCCCCAGCCAGCAAACTCTACCCCTGCACGTTGGGCTCTTCTACTTTATCCAAGGTTTCTCCAACATCCTCTGCCCTTGGCCTCTAACCTCTATCCAAGGTTCTTCTAACACCCTCTGCAGGGTTCTCAGGGACTGAGGGCAGAGGAGGGGTGCTGGCAAGTTCAATTGATGAGGGGAAAAGAATCCCCTTGGACACAAGGTTATCACTCAGGAATCAGTCAGGCTAAATAGCTTCTACAAAAGCCCCTGCCCCATCAGGATTTTGGCCTAGACATCCAATGTTAGAGTTTTTCTTTTTGTTTAAATTTTGTGCTTTATTATGAATAGCATGGCCTTATGATGTGATTTTGTGTCACTGTTATTTTTCCTACAAAAGACTGATTTCTTTAAAGCTTGCCAGCTAAGTATGATTACATTCTATGTAAACCAGAGCTACCTTTTTTCCTACAAATATATACCTGATTTTATAATATGCTTAATAGAAAGTCCTCTTCCATGAAGTGAGGGCTGGAGCCAGATTTACTTTGTGCTCAGCAGTACCTGCCCCCTGCACACGGGCATCACCACTCGCACACACAGGAATTAAACGAATTAAATGCAGGCGTGGATGATGAAAAAGCTCCTCCACCAAGTGAAGTATGTGGAGATTTATCAACATCTCTAGGGCACTCTGAGCCTCTCCAGGTTACCTCTGAAATGCACAGGATTTAGGAGGGATTAAGAGAAACTTGAAAATCTCTAAGAATGCAAGAAAACAATTAATGACTTGGGAAATAGGACTCCTTAAGGTAGGTTAGGAATATGGCCATATAACAAGAGACAGTTGAAGAGACAGGAATACTTTAAGGAGCCTTTGAGTCTAGAGTGAAATCATCCAGATCTAATCTGCTTTTTTACTCTTGTATTATTAAATCAAAGCACCTGCTTCTACCCCATCAGCCTCTTTCACCTTGATTTCTACTCCATGGCCCCCATCCCTCAGGGATACATGTCTTCGGTAGCTTCTCAGTGGTTCCCTGTCTTAATTACCATAGCACTGTAGAGAAGGTGGGATGGGGAGTTCAGTGGAGCGTGACCACGTTACCAAGTAATAGCCACCCACCCACCACTCACCCACACCTCTGCCTAACGTTCCAGAGCACCCTGCTCTATTGGGTGGTGTCTCCTGCATCTTCCCCCTTGCAATCGGGCTTTGTGTATCACTGCTTTATCCCCACTGCCCATGATACACACCATGTCGGTCCCCCACATGATCACCTCTCTCAAGAATTGCCCTAGCCATACTCATATCCTCATCCTGAAAGGCCCAGCTCAAGCTCTGACTCCCCATGGATCCAGCTTCTTTCCAGCCCTGAAGGAGCAACCCTTCCTCGAATGTCCGCACTGGGACATGAAGGACTGTTCCCAAAGCACTTAGATATGTGAAATTTACATTTTCATGTGAACACTCTTTATCCTCACAGCTCACATGTAAGCTTCCTGGAAGTCAATGTGCTGAGCATCTGGTTAATATTTAATAAATATTTACTTATGTGAAGGACTATAGCCAATCAGTCCCTACTGAATGTGAGAGCAAAGTAGGGAGAATTGAAACAGGATGCATGTGGGTGAAACATAAAAAAGAACAATTTTAATGCTTTGCTACTTGAATTTCTGCTCCATTACACTTGTCCAGCATTTTGGCAGATGGGCCAGGAACCCTGCGAAGTGTGCAACACAAGTGTACGGATGAGATTGTAGAAACACGTTTGCCTACGCACTGAGCTCTTTACCCTGTGCCAGGCATACAATGGTAGCCGGGATTTTACTCCCGCTGACCTTCACGTGGCACACCTGGAGGCCCACGTTTATCTCACCCATTCTTTCTCCATCACACTTCTCTTGGAGTCACCCTGAGTCTTGGCTCTTCCCTACCTGGAGCTCCAGGACCACCTATACATCTCTATACATATGTATATCACAGGTTGTCATTGTCAACCCTGGCTGCATGGACCTCAACCTCCAGAGAGTGATGTGACCAGCCCAGACTGAGCCGAGACATTGGTATTTTTGAAAAGCCCCACCCATCTCAAGGTGCAGCCAGCGTGGAGAAGGGCTGCACTGTCCCCCTCACCACTGAGACTCTACGAACGCTTGTGGGCAACTCCAAGAAGAAATAATGTAGTGGTGGTGAGATTCTAATGACGCAATGTGATCACACAAACATTCAAAAGAACTAATAAGCTCATCACAGGAGAGACTCTCACAAGAACACCCCAGTTCCTCCTCTTGCTTTTCAATGCTGAAGTCGGCCAACGCCTTCTTCTGAGAGTCCCTCTTCAGCCTTCCAGTTTTGGACTCTCCACCCACTTTAGTCCTAGAGGTTGGTCTCAGCATTTCACCCAGCCCCCTGCCCAACAGGTCAGTGTCTGAGACACTATTCCTCCCATGTTCTGACGTCCTCTGGAATAACCTCACTAGTGCTTCCAACAGATCAGTTCAAGGCTGTCCATATTCACTTCACTTTAAAGTCCTTCACTGGTCCCTAGGAGAAGCTTTGGTCAAATCTACAAATGCATTTCTCTGACCCCCTCTGTATACTATTACACAAAACAGCTACAGGTCTTCTCTCCAGTTTCCAGACCGTGTCCGGGCACCGACCAGTGCATCAGAAATGACTCACCAGACCAAGCCATCTGCCCTTGAGGGCCACCGTTATGTACCCAGAGATCCTGAACACAGTGGTTTATCAATCCTAGATGCATATTAGAATCACTTGAGGAGCTCTGAGAAATTATCTGTCTGGACCTTAACCAGATCAATTAGATGAGAAGCTCTGGAGATGGAGTCCAGGCGTCGTTGAGAATCACACTCGCAGAAGCTCTGAAAGTAAAATTTTTCCTTACCTTGCAACAGAAATTCTTTTTTTTTTCCTTCCAAGTTTATCATTACACAATGTAATCATTTTCTGTGGCCCTTTACCAGTTTCTGGCTAAACCCCCCTCCCCTTCCCCCTTTCCCACTTCTGGTGGCCTCAGTTCCATACTTTCCTTTTGAAACTTCAACAAATTATTGTGAGTGTCATACTTCCTTCTCTCTCTCTCTCTCTCTCTCTCTCTCTCTCTCTCTCTCCCTCTCTCTCTCTCTCTCTTTCCTTTTAGCCAGTATGAGGATCCAAATCCTTGACCTTGGTGTTACAAGGCTGTTCTCTTCCCAACTGAGCTCACTGCCCAGCCCCTGCAGCAGAAATTCTTATGCAAGGAAACTTCTCTCCTGTTCTCCATAATCAGAATGAATATACGAGGTTTATTTTTTGGCCCCCACATACTGAGCAAATCTCTGAAGGCAGGGTAAGAAGTAGATGTATTTATATCTCAGTTATACAAAGAGGACTAAGATACAGCACTGTTATAGGCTGAATTTTGTTCTCCCCAAATTCATATGTTGAAGTCCTACTTCCAAGTACTTCAGAATGTGACTGTACTTGGAGGTAGGCTCTTTAAAGAGATAACTAAGGTTAAATGAGGCCATTTGGGTTGGCCCAAATCCTTACAGGATCAGGTGTCCTCGTAAGAAAAGAAAATTAGGAAACAAACACAGAGAGGACCGTGAGAAGACACAGCAATGAGGTGGCCCTCTTCAAGACAAGGAGAGACTCTCAGAAGAAACCAACAATGCCAACACCTTGATCGTGTACTTCTGGCCTTCAGAACCATGAGAACATAAATTTCTGCTGTTTAAGCCACCCAGTCTGCAGTACTTGGTTATGGAAGCCCTAGGAAAGTACTATAAGCCCCCATCTTTAAGGAGCTAGCAACAAGAGTTTGAGACCCCCAAGAAAACTCACAATGAATTAATGGCGAGACTCAAACTAGATCCTGACTCCAGGAAGTTGTGGAGACGGTTGCAGAGCTAAGAGCACACAAGTATCTCTTTCTATCAGGAACACATTAGTTAGAGTCTCACTGGAGGCAAAAAAAAGAAAAAACAACTAAGTTTCGAAGAGCTCCCAGGTCACTTACATCCCCAGGGGCCTTTTTGCAGAGCTAAGAGCACACAAGTATCTCTTTCTGTCAGGAACACATTAGTTAGAGTCTCACTGGAGGCAAAAAAAGAAAAAACAACTAAGTTTCGAAGAGCTCCCAGGTCACTTACATCCCCAGGGGCCTAAGAACACTAACTCTGTCCCCAAAGGGACTTCCGGTTCCCTCATAGGCCCTGGCTGTCCCTGGACCTTGATGTGCTGGACGACTGTGTTCCCTGCCTGCCAGAGCCGCCCCCTCACTCGCCCGAGTCGGTTCCCCATTCAGACTGTATTTAGAAGCTCCCTGTGTGGGGTGTGACATGCATGAATGCTCTCAAAGGAGTGTCTTTATCCAAGAGCCTGAAACTGTGACAAAGAGGACATCTTCACCTGTGAATTAGCTTGATTTTTCCAGCTGCCACTGCTGACTTCTCCACCAGAAGGCCCAGCCTCTATACAAATCTCATCTCTGAAAGCTGAAGCAACATTCTCCAGCTAATAGCAGGAGTTTTCTTTTTTTTTTTTTTTTCTTTTTGCCATGAAATGTCCTCTTTTAGCAGGCAACTTGAAAAATGCCCTTCCAAAGAACTGAGTTGTCAGTATAAATGTCTAAATGGACCTTTATTAGAGCTATAAAAAAAGGCTACTTAACATGTAATTGGAGCATTCTTCATGCTTAAATACACTGTTAAAATCATGTCAATAGCTAAGTTAGAAACCCCTGGTAAAAGGCAAATGTTTTATCTGCAGGCTCCATTTTATAGCCTGGTAAGATGAGATCACATCAATCTCTGTGTCTTTCAAAAAATGATAGATAGAAATTTTCCCAGGTACATCTACACCATTAAATTTTTCCTCTCAGATTTACTGAAATTAGTTAATGGAAAAGTCACTCTAACAAGATCGTCCTACAAATGCTTGCTCCAAGCAGGATAGATAGATGAACAGAAGTCCCCCCTACTCTAGTGTGGCTCCGTTTTCATTGCCTTTTCTAATCCTAATGTTCATAGCACTGTTTATTATCAACCAGTTTATAGATCTCTGGTTAATATTTGCTCAGGGCTTATGTTGATTTCTCAATACATGCAGTTTTCTGGTTTCATCTCTATCTTCAAGGATTAGATTGGATCGAGCTGCCTTGTAGTAATTTAGTTTTTATCTTATGCCTTACAGTTTTATGTTCTTGTAATAGCACTTGCTTTCCCTTTTTTATTTAATTAAATATATCTTATTTCACAACTACAGCATTTTTTTCAAGTTTATTTATTTAACAGCTGGCAGGGTGCTGGTGTTTTGTAGAGGGAACCATGCTGGGTATTTTTAGATATTCAGAAGTTGGGGAATGCACCAGCTGAGAAGAGGGAAGAAAAATCTGAACTTGGGAGATGAATGTGTGCAGATTAAGCTTGGATTTCTTTGGTTGCGTGACGGAGCTCCATAGATTAAGTCCCTAAAACAAAAACAGAAACAAAAATAAACAACAGCCCCAACAACCCAAAAAAGTGTACTTAAAAGGGTATTCAAAAAAAGAAGCTGCAAGACTCGATCTCAGTTCTTCTCCAGAACAGCTGGCTCAGTCCACTGGCTCAGCCAGTACAGAAATGCCAGGTATTCTAAAGCCTTGGGAAAGCGCATCTATGTTATTTGCAGAAGGCTCTACAGACTTGTAAGGCTTTCCAGCCATCTCTGTCCAGCTCCATTCAGCAGTCCTGTGGGCACAAAATTTGGATCCATACAAGTTGTGTACGGGAGTATGGTAGTCTCTGGCAAAAAGATGATCACATGTGACTTTGATGCAGTAGGGCTGAAATGCCAATAATGGGATTCAGTACATGGCTGGGGTCCACAAGCCGCCTTTCACCATGCTGACCTCACTAGGCTCCTTCCAGGCTTGAGGCAGAAACAGCAACAGCATCACAAAACCTTGGGACTAGGATGAGTCAAGAGAGACACTTAGGGCATGTAATTTAACAAGGTGCTCACACTCAGGTCAAGCAAAGTTTGCACAACCCTCAGAGTGAGTGCCTCTCTAAATTTTGTACACTAGACACCCTGCTTAACTCACCCTAGTGCTAGCCCTGTGGTCTCCTGTGGAAATATTCCTCCTACAGGCGACCACCATACTCAAAGGGCCCAGCTAGGAGGAAGTTGCCTGCTCTCAGGTTTCTTGTTGCACCTGCACCTGAGATCACATGGAACTGTCAGCCAAACAACTTTCCTCCATTCTGACTAGGAAGCCTCTGTTCCATACTCTTCCCTCAGAGAAGCACCATCATTCTTTCAGGTTCCCAGCGAGAAACACCCTGGAATAGTTTTCAATATTTCCCACTCATCTGGTTGGGCCATCAAATCTTGCTGACTCTTCTTTTGTGGTATCTCCCTTTCTTCCTAGAGCCTCACATCCTGCTTTAAATCAGGCTGGCATCACCTTACAGCTGCATTATTGTGCCAATTTCCTAAACAGCTCCTCTCCTCCAGGCCGACTTGCCTCCGAGATGTCCTCTACAGAAGTGGTTTTCAAAGCTTAGTCCCTGAGCCAGCAGTAACATCAACATTACCTGGACACTTGATTGCAATGCACATTCTCAGGCCCCATCCCAGAACTAGTGGATCAGAGACTCTGGAAGTGAGGTTCAGCCTTCACTTCCTTTAACCTGCCTTCAGGTGACCCTGTTGAAACACTGTTCAATCATACACAGATTAAGCTAAAATCCACTTTCTTTCTTTAAAATCCTTCATTGCCCTTCTTGAGATAAAGGTCAGACTTGCCAGCGTGGCTGTCCAGGAACTTTGCAGTATAGCCATCTCTGCTCCCAATGCTTACTGCCCCCTTACCCATATCTCAAGCCCCACCTGCTCTCCAGACTGTTGCCTAGAGCGGGTCAACTTCCTTCTTAGTCACCTCCTGTTCTCCTGGAATAACATCTACATGTCCAATAATCGTATTATTCTGTTGAAAGCATGCCCACAGCAGTGTTTAGAATCCTGGGGTGGATTAATCATGCAGGAGCAGAAAACAAGGCGAAAATGGAAGGAGAGTTACCATGTACTAAGTACCTACCACTGGCCAATCCTGTTGTTGATTAATTTCCCCACTGCGTCTCACTGAATACTCACCCCCAAAAAACTATGATAGAAGCAAGGAGGCCAGTGTATCCAGGTCCAAAAGCAAATGTGAAGGAGAGAAACTTTCTAGAACAGAAAGTAGAGTGGGAACAGGTATAAAAATAAAAAAGTGGAGGGAGGAATTTATGCTCGCCCATGCTTAGCCCAGCCCAGAGCCCAATGCCTTCCTTCCTTCAGTGCCCCTCTGGGATCCCAGAGCTCAACAACCAGCCCAGGGCCCATCCTATGAATGCTCCATGCACTTTCTCTCTTTGCTGGCTGTTGAAGAAAGTCAAAGGACTCTTCTCATAAGCCCTTGATCCAAATACCTAGCTGCAGCATTTTTGCTGAGTCCGGATACGCAGAACCAGTCACAGGAAGGACATGCGAGGCATCAGGACCCAGGAGAGAGCACAGAAACAGGACACTGGGAGCCCAGTTCTCCAGCCAGAGGTCTGCCACTTACCTGACTACAGGCAACACTCAGCCTCAATGCATGGACAGACTCTAGAGTCTGAACTTCACTTTTCTGAGTTTAAGCATAATGAGATCACTGAATCAACTTCTCTCTAAAATAACCTCTCTGACATAAGTGTCTGAGCACAGCACACTGGTCAGGCAAATTCCCTTTGTCCCTGAGTCACCTGAAGTTTGCGGAGCTGCAGAGAAGCTGCCATTAAACAAATTTTCATGTCTTAAACCCTGCCAAGTAGCACCATCCTTCTCTCCTGGAGCCCAGCATCAGCACTTCCTCTAGGGGCAGTGTGGGGAGAGGCTGTTTTTGAATTTTGTTCTTTTATTGTCTAAGGTTTTCAAGGGTGTTCTGCCTTTCAGATTTATTTCAGCAAGTTGCTGTTAATTGTGTTTTCAATTAGTTATGTTTAAAACATCTTGAGATTTGGGCAACTGAAATTGCAGTGCATTAATAATTATTAAACAGAGGTTCTAATCCATTATTTATTGAATAAATTTTTAATATTAATACAGAATCCATTGTCACTGCCACCATGAGTTTGGCCATTAAGAAAAAAGCTGACGAAAGGAAACTGAAGCTCTGGGATTCTTAAATGAAAGCCTGTGGAGCAGAGCTTCCTGAAGGAAGGGTTGGCAGCTGTTTCTCTTTTATGTCTGTTTAATCAAGGCTTTGTTGCCTAGAGAGAGGGGGGGAGCTCCCACATAGTAGGTACTCAGTAAATGTTTGCGCAGGGAGCGAATAAATGCGTGAGTAAATAAATGAATTTAAGAGGAATTAAGCCAGGAGAGATTCTTTAAGATCTAAGCTCCTTTCTCTTTTAACAAACACTTACTGAGCATTCAGCTAGGTACTGAAGTGTCCATGATGGATAAGACAGTAATTCCTTCCCTCTCAGCCCAACAGATCATCATAATACATATTTAAAAATAATTATAATAAAATGTGGTCATCCAAGGTGGCATGTGAGGGGGTGACCATGGCTGAAGCAATCAGAGAAGATTTCAGTAAAGAGATGATGTTAGATCCAGAGGCTGATTTTTCCAGATATAGAAAGGAGAAAATAGTAATACAGCAAGCATATTTAAGGGCACATTCAAAGACAGCAAGACGCAAATGTGGGCACGTTCAGGATCATGCAGAGTTTGCTGGGGGAATGAGGAAGTGAGGCTGGAAAGAAAGATGAGAACAGGGAGGGGAGGACTTGGTAAGCCGTGATAGGAAGTTTGGTTTTAATCTTACAGACGAATTCACGGGCAAGTGTTCAGCAAGGGACTGATTAGCTAGATTTTTATTTCACGGCAAGCATAACACCTCACATTCTACTGAGTAATCTAAGCAATATGCTGAGAAATCTCAACTAAAGTTGCAGCAATGGAGGAGGAGGGGGGTGGGATTGAGAGATGTAATAACTGGTGCTGTGAAACAAATGCCGACTCCAAGTAGAAATGGAGGAAGGCAGAGGGTGGAGTCAGAGATGCCCTCGTGTTTGGGCTGCTGTGATTTTGAGGAAGAAGAGCCGGGTGGAGTGTTGTTTGGGGGCTGTGGGCGAAGGGTGACAGATGTGAGAAAAGGTTTTGGAAATGATTACTTTGAAGTGCTTATGAGCTATCCAGGTGAGAAAATTACATATACAGTTTGGAGATCAGCAAAAGATAGGGGTTGAGTTCTAGAAAGGGAATTATTCACACAGGGTGGTTGTTTCAAGCATTTGTTCAGAACATACTGGGCCTAACACTTGGGTTGATAAACCTTTTGCCACAGAGAGTCATTAAAAGCAATTTTCTATGGAATTTTTAAAAATGAAGTCTAATTAAACATAGGGAGAGTCTAATGCCTTTATGACTTTTTGAGAAAGTAAAGCAGTGGAACGTACAAAAGAGACCTCTGGAATTCACACAGGTCTTGGACTCAATCAGAACTACTGCATCCATCAGTCAGTGTCTAAGAACACCTTTAGGAATCCAGAGATGCAAAAGCAAACTCATGCGATCCCCTCAGTTTCATCAAAATCCCTCAGAAGCTTGGAGCTCGGCTCATCTCTCTGCCCCACCCTCTTTGAAAAAGCTTCTCTGACCACTGCAGACTAGAAAGCCTCCACTCTTTCAAGAACCTTTAACCCCACCAACCTCTGACCCTCTTAGGCTCTGAGCAGACATGACCTGGGAATTGTTAAACTTCCTGCTCTGCCATACACCGCCACACTTTAACCCTGTGCAGCTTGGGCTTCCAGAAGGCCACATCCCCACCCCCACTCACAGATTCCAGCAAGGCTCAGCACAAGGTTGAGCACATGGCATTTTGTTCTAGTAATTTCTGGTTTCCCAGGAACACTATCAGCCCTAGTGGCCTCCACTCCCCCACTCCTGCCCTACCTCCAGTGTGGCTCAGCTTGGCCAGCACAGGGATGAACACACTTCAGGTGCTCAGTGAAGACCTGGGTGTAATGGCCTGTTATCCATGTCTTCACAATTCCTCAGTCAAGTTCAAGGCATACCTGGGATTCAGAAAGTTCCCAACCATCCCTCCAGTATCAGCAGGACTCCAAGCCCCTGGCTCATGCAGCCTTGCCAGCCAGAGAGGAGAGACAGAGGAGGGGTGGGTGAAAAGGGTTAGATCCAGTAACCCCTCTGCCTTTTCTCACAGAGACATTCCTGGAAATACTTTGGAATCCCTCAGAATAGACACCCAAAGGGCATAAGACACAATTTCTGTACTAGGGAAAGTGCAAATGAGAAATATGACATCCAAAGATAGCAGGTGGCCACACCCACCTCCAGATGAGATGCATCCAGGCCAGCAGACCCTAGAGTGAGGTCTGCAGGAGTGGGCAGAGGCAGGGCATGACGAGCATGCCGGACATGGAGCAAGAAGAGGTGAAGCCAGCCAGGAAGCCGTCCTCCTCCTTCCGGGTGAAAGCCACCCTCCCTCCGTCTTCTCGCATTTACCTCTCTGGTTGCTTCCTCTCTGCCTTCTAGATAGAAGTTCCTGGAGGCCAGGCACCTGAATGTTTCACCTCTGTATTGTCCACAATGTCTAGCAAAGGGCTTGGCACATAGGAGACACTCAACACATTGTTGTTGAATAAACAAATAAACGAACTCTATTTTTTAACAAACTATTTACTACAAAATATATGAGGATTTCATAAATGAGTTTCAATATCTTCTAATCCATCATCAAGTCAGCAAGAAAATATAAAACAGCACAGTGTCACGTATTACTAAATACTATTATGTAACTTTCTAAATACATTCCACATACCCAAGGACAGCAGAAAGAACAGAAAGGACAAGCAGGTACAAACTTGAAGGCCATTACATGACTGTATGGTTTTTAAATTGTATCTGCTATTTGGGTCAGTGTCTTCCAGAAGGGACTGAGGATCCATTAATAACACCTGGATTTTAGGGAAAATCTTTTTAAAGGAAAATGTTGTGCCTTGTGAACCTTCTGTGTCCTCAGGGAAATGAAAGCTAGGGAAAGAAAACTGCAGCCAGCCTCCTCAGGAGAAATTGGCTTGGGGCCGGGAACTCGGAATGGGAATGAATTTAGTATTGGTGTTGCTATAACTAATTACCGGGAAGATTATTTATACATTTTGTATAGAAAGGGGGGCTAAAAGAGTGGTAGTCTTCATTAAAATTACAACAGCTGACAAACAGCAGGATAGGAATATTCCTTTTTTAACTATTGGAGTAGTAACATCAAGCTACTGACATCTGACATAAAAATCCAGCCAATTTTTAAATTATAATGAGAGCAACACGAACCATAAAACAGGTAATGACCTTAAAGATTATATGCTCTTAAAAAAATAAATAAATAAAGATTATATGCTCTAGTTTGACTCACACAACAGCCTTGCAAGTACCACTGCTACTGACATCTGACATAAAAATCCAGCCAATTTTTAAATTATAATGAGAGCAACACAAACCATAAAACAGGTAATGACCTTAAAGATTATATGCTCTTAAAAAAATAAATAAATAAATAAAGATTATATGCTCTAGTTTGACTCACACAACAGCCTTGCAAGTACCACTACTATCGTCCCTTGCTACAGGTGAAAAGCTGAGGGTCCAAAAGCCAACCAGTGCTAGATCTGGGACTCAAACATGTGCCTTCTGACTTTCATCCCTGGGCTTTTTCTTCTGTGTGGCTTGGAGACCTTTCTGATGGAAAATACCCCGTGACTCTTAGTGGAAGTTCTTATTCCTGGATAAGAGCTTGGAGGACTCAAGTCCCAGCTCACACAGAAAACCATAGCTGCGGAGGCACTTGGATCTCGTTCATCCAGTTGGGACTTGAATCCCATAACTAGCAGCCTTTTCCAGGCATGGATTCATGGTGAAGCTGGCTCCACTTAGAAGCCACAGAGGGGTTGAGTCTGAAACAGAGCTGCCTGATGGTCCTATCAGAGGGTAGTTCATAGTTGAAACTCAAGAATTAGAGAGGGAAACTCACTCCTGAAACTATTAAACCTACAAGGGGCAACGTCAATGGCTTGTATCTAGATTGCATCTCCAACCCCGTGACCACCACTCCCCTAGCCTGCTGTGGCCCCAGCACACTCACTGTAAAGTGGGGATTGAAAACAGGAATTGCACAGGCTTGTTGTGAGCGTATGCTGGGGGAAAAGGAGCCTGACCAAGCCCTTGTTAATGCAGCCCACTCTCCTGCAAAGACAAGCCTGAGGATTGTCACACCCCAGCCTTGGACCCCAAGACAGAGTGGGAGGGATGGCTGAGGTCCAGGACTCAGGATGCTCTCCAGCCTCAGAACAAAGCTCCAACCTGGCTCTGTCCAACTGTGTAAGGTTCCTAAAGCAGAGAAGCACATCCCCTCTGTGTGCTGACTGCATTTAGGTGGCTCCACTTCTGATTAAGCCCACCCTACCCTAGCACAGACAACGAAAGTCGCCATGAATGGAAGCCCATCTCTTCTCCCTTGACTATACTAAACCTCCTCATCTCTCTTTTCTTCCTCTGCAGCCAGTAACTTCAGTCTGCTCGGAGCTAAATGACCCAGTTAATGCAGCCGGATGGCTGGCCATCCTGCACTTGCTTAGGAGTGGCCCCCACAGTGCAGGAGCTGTCACGCATTGCATCGTTTCGATTCTCTTTGTAGTTTTCTTTCTAGGCCAGAAACCCAGAGGCCAGTGGGTCTGGATCGCCAAGGGAAACCCAGTTCACCTTAAGTGTGACCTCACATGTCAAACAGTCCATCTCCCCACAGGCTTGGATGGATGAGCAAAAGGTTTCTCTTGTTAATTATAGGAACAATGCTCTATCTTTAAGAGAAGCACACTGAAATATTTACAGATAACATGATGTGATTTATGGATTTGCCTCAAAATAATAAGAGAGTGGGGAGTGGGCTTGGGTTGTGGATGGGGCAGACTGGGCTTGGGTGAACCACCTTTGGGACGAGGCAATGAGAACAGGGACTTTCAGTAAAAGATTCTATCTTTGTGCATGCTCAAAATTCTCCATAATAAAATGTCACTTTTCATATGGCATGGTTTAAACCTGAAAAGCTGAAGTAAATAGTCCTAGAAAAGCACACTTTAAACAAATAAAATTCCAAGATGTACTTGGTACCTATCTTATTTAGACTATTTTTTATTCGTTGTTTAACCTGGTTTTTATTTCCAGTCTTAATCAGAAAATTCCCTTCTAATTTATCCTAAATATTTGTTTCAAAAACAGTCCCTCTGGAACATTTCCCAAACCGCAAGCCACGTTGACATCCAAAGCCTTTCTGGCGGCTTGTCCACTGCCTCTGTCTGCCTCAGCCATGAGCAGATTGTTTTCCTTGGAGGCCAATTTAGATCATGAGTGACCCCATCATTTTCTCTAGTTCATCTTCACCAGGTTGTCCTATACCTCTGTGCCCAGGCAAAAGCAGAAAAACAGAAGGGCAGTGATCACAGTTATGTTTGTGACTTTAATCCCCTCTGGAAAATGTTCTAATTGACTGGAAAAACATAAGAATCTTCTTCTCCACTGACCCACACCCATATGTAATCTGCTGTTTGGACCCTGGGGCCATATCTGTGGTACTTCTATTTACCAGCCCACAGTATACCCAAATTATAGGCCTGCACCTTAGAGAAAGGAGCCTCCTCACAAGTCGAGTGTGGCAAACCTGGTTCTGTTAAATCACAGAAAGGCCTCACCACCTCTCTCAGCGTTTTCTCTCTAAACCTAGCTAACTGCTCAAACCCATCAGATTCCTGCTCACGTCTATAGTCTTGATATCTTTTTGTTCTTACTCTAAAAGTTTCAGCCGTGAGAATGTCACCTTTTATATAGTCCATGCCTTTCCAACAAAGATAGCCTTTCTAAAATCCATTTATATACAAATTAATTGGGATTTTAGCCAGAGAAATGCAAACGTGTATGCATACAAACCACATTGCCTCGGAAGACCCTGCCTAGTTTCCACCCATGTGCACTCAGGATCAAAACCGCCTCACCCAGCCACCTGACACCCATGCCCTGATGCCACCCAGAGCACCATGAGCTGGGCACAACTCAGGATTAGCCACCGTGAAAACAGGCTCTATTTCTTGGCCGTCTTTCTCCTGGTCTCACTGAAGATGCAAAATGCCTCTCAGAAGCAGTGTAGTAGTGTTCAGTGCAGGAACCACCAGCCCAGTTCCCCATGTGCTCCAAACCCAGAGCAGAGCAAGGGTAGAGGACGAGTGTTTTTGGAACAGAGATGGCAAGACACAGCCTGCTGGACCCCTCCAGCATGGGGTAAAGTTGCTCCCCCTGGTAGATCTCTTCTCCACCTCCCCACTTTGTATGTTGCCTACTACCTGGTTAATTGACCAAAGTATCAAATGGAGAAGCCAGAACAGAAGTTGTATCTGGAGTCAGGTATGAAATAATTGTTGGAAACTTTTCTTACATCTCATCCAGGAAAGACAAACCTGTCCACAGCAGCACCCAAGCGGATCCTGTTCAGTAATGCTATGTGGGGGACATTCACACACCCTGATTTTCTGAACAGGAAGCAGCTTCCTGATATTTCTTCCAAACGTATTTTTTACACTACATTCTACATCCACCTAGCACGGTGAAAGGTTCAGATAAACAGGAAGACACATGGCTGATCAGGGCTCCATTGGGTCTCTCCCCTCCACCCCCAACATTCAGCCCATTCTAACTTAGCAATGGCCTTTGTCTTGGATTCCTGCTAACTGCCACATCTTTAGGACACAGACCTGGAGGTCAGTGAACATGGGATAATTAGACTTTAGTAACTCTTATTTTCCATGAAGTGAATGGATGCAACTGATAATTCTGCAATATGCTTCGGCGACCTCCAGGCCCTTCTTCCTCACCAGAAAAATGAGACCACTTTTCCCACACTCGGCTGCAGCAGGCAAGGTGAGCATACCCACAGCTCCCTCGCTTCTGCGCTAAACCAGCCTCATTAAGGTACTCACTCCCCTCCAAACAAGTGGAGCCACTTCAGTCTGCTGGTCTGTGGGGACAGGGACATGTAAGCATTCTATTGGGCAAGACTTCTCAGAGAAGGTGAGAGCAACATTGTATCTAAGATGTGACTTAAGAGACCAACCCCCTGCTCCTAAGAGAGCCCAACCTAGTGAAGGAGGTTGGACTTCTTTCCTTGAATTTTTTTATAGGTGTGGCAACTGAGATTCAATATAGTAAACCATTTTAAAGTTTTAAAAATAGATCTCAAAAACAACAACAAATAGATCTCAGCATAAGGCTTGAAACATAGTCGGTGTTCAATAAATATTTAGTTAATTAACAAATGAAAATATGACAACCAGAAAGATATACCATATCTCACCCTCTTCTTTGTGTCTCCTCTTCCTTAAGGGTCCCAACCTCTAAGTATAAGATATGGTCACTGTGAAATTATTTTATTGTGATGACTTTATCTGACCCCAAGAGAGATCCTGCTCTCTCGGAATGTCCTAAGTATGTTTGGATTATAACCCAGAAAGGGCTTTCCCATTCTCACCCCCGCTGGCTGGAGCTTACTCCTATTGAGAGGCTTGCACAGACTCTCCTTAAAATTAGGATCCCAAGTCCTTTGATGTTCACTTTCTTCCAGCTAAGCACCCAGCCAGCTGCACAGGCACATTTCTGCATGTTTCCCTGACCTAATGAAAGAGGGCTTAATAGAGAACAGACTGCCAGCAGCCTGCTGTCTCTATTGTATTCAGAGACGCCATCAGAGGCAGTGCCTCATAGGTGTATTTCTAAATTGGACATTAAGTACGGGTCCCCAAGGGACTGAAATTATTATTAAACTGGGCTCTGATTCCAGTTTAACCCCAGCCCCACCAAGGCCCTCCACTGTGGTACTGAGGAGCCGCTCAAATGTGATGGAAAATCTGGGTGTTTCTGATGTTCAGAACCTGAGTGTTACTCTTCACTTTGGGTGTCTTAGCAAGAGAGCTGGAATGTCACCTCGTAGTGTTTTTACATTTTCCAAGAATTACTCTCATTACGTTACTGGATCTTCATGACCACCTGGGAGGATGATGGGATGGGGATTAGTACCCTCAGTGTGTGTGTGGCCATCTTGCAGCATTCAGCAAATCAGATGCGAGTCATCAAATTCCGGTGACCTCTCCCTGCTGGCGATCGCCGTGCACTCACTGTTACTGATTCACTCTACAAACTGAGAGATGAGTAAAATCTGCCTTTGCCCACTTTTCTCTTTCACTGTCTGCCCCGACATGGTGTGGAGCTCCCAGGAATAAAGCCAGGTCTGCAGCATCAGCCTTCCCTGCAGCCCACCACCGGAGCCACATCAGGCACTCACAGGTTAGCTGGGGGAGAACTGTCTCCATAATGAGCGCCCCACTCATATACACACTGTGGTTTTTTTCTTTTCTTTTAAATCTTCCTATATGTCCTTTAATAGAATTATTTGCAATTGTGTTTTATGCATTCTTCATCAATTAACTTAGATGTCATATGTTTTTTGTTGATATTGCAAATGGCATTTTATATTCTATTATATCTTCAAGTTCACTACTTCGGACATACAAGGACATTATATATTTTATGTCTATCTTGTTTCGGGAAATATAACTGAACACTCTTACTGGTTCTCATAGTTTGTTGGTTTTGATAATTTTCTAAAAAGTAGTAGTTTTTTTGTATCTTCCTTTTTAATCAACGTGTGTGTGTGTGTGTGTGTGTGTGTGTGTGTATCTTTGTGTGTATGTTTTACTGCATCAGCCAGGCCATCCCTAACTATGTGAGCTGTCATGTTTATAGTGGGCATCCCTGTCTTATTTCTAGTTTTAAAGGGAGTAAATGTAAAGGGAGACAAATATTTTATATTTGCTGTAGGGTTTTAGAATAAGACTTTAATCAAATTGAGGAAGTTTCTATTCCTAGTTTTCTGAGATAGTTAAGTATTATCAAATGCTTTTCCTACATTTATTAAAATAATGATGTGCTTTCCCTTTTGTTTACTAATGTGGTAAATTATATTGATCGCTTTTCTGATGTAATATCCATTTTTAAATTTATAAGGTAAATAGCAGGGTCCTAGGACACCTGCTTCCACCTAAGATGCCAAGATGGAATGGTTTGCAGGCAGACCACTGCTCCTTCTGGACAGCTGAAAAAGTCCAAAAATAAAAAAATCAATTTAGAATTTGAGGGATCAAAATCCCTGAGCAAAGGCAAGCAGAGAGCAATGAGCTGGCCATATTTCTGCTGGAGAAATAGCCAATTTTTGACACACATACCTGGCAGAGAACCACTGATAAGGAGCGGAGGAAACAGCAGAGGTTTTGGCAATCTCATGGAGCTAGGAGGAAAAAAATTGAAGAAAGGTTGAAAGCTAAGGTATTGAAAGAGATAAACCAGGCAAATACCAACTAAGAGCAGGCTTATATCCTCTATAGTAGATATCAACACCTATTATAAGCTATAGTAACTAAGACAGTGTAGTATTGGCACAAGAGTAGACAAACAGATCAATAGAACACAATAGAAAATTTAAAATCAGACCCACATGCATGCAATCACTTGGCTTAGGACAAAAAATGCCAGTGCAGTGCAGGAGAGAAATATTGCTCTTTTCAATAAGTTGTACTGGATCAATTATATATCCACATGTAAAAAAGTGAATCTTAAACCCTACCTCATATTACATGCAAGAAAAAAAAGAATTCTAGATGGATCGTAGATCTAGACAGGAATGATAAAACGATAATGCTCTTAGAAGGAAACAGGAGAATATTTTCATGGCCTTAGAATAGATAAAGCTTTTCTAAACTGTACGTTAAAAACACTATCTCTAAGGTGAAAATATTGATAAATTAAAATTAAGAACTTTTGTTCATCACAAGACACCATTAAAAGAGTGAAAAGACGGCCCGGCCCAGTGGCACACTGCTACAGTGCGCCGCTTGGGAGCACGGCGACGCTCCTGCCGAGGGTTCGGATCCCACATACAGACCGGCCTCTCACTGGCTGAGCGAGGTACGGACGCAACACCGAGGGTTGCGATCCCGTTGCCGGTCCCAGTCCAGTACGGGCGTGACACTGAGGGTTGCGATCCGTTGCCGGTCATGAAAAAAAAAGACAAAAAGGAAAGAAAAAAAAAGAGTGAAAAGACAACCCACAGATTGGGAGAAGATTTTACAATCCATATAGCTGGCAAAGGATTTGTATCTAGATATATAAAGGACCCTCTAAATCATAAGAATGAGGCACATATCCCACAAAAATGTAAAAGAGACCTGAGCACTCACTTCATAAAAGAAAATATCCATGGGGCCAACTGGCACATGAAAAGTTCATCTGGGAAAGACAAAAAGAACCATAATGCAATGCCACCACACAACCATCAAAATGGCTAAAGTGGAAAGGAGAGAGAATACCAGACCTTGACAAGTGGAGCTTGTCACTTCTGGCAGCTATACAAAAAGATTTAATTTCTTTGAAAAATTGTTTGGCAGGATCTACTAAAGCTAAACAATTGCATACACTATGACTCAGATATTCCACTCCTAGATACACATCTAAAAGAAATGTATGTATATGTTCATGTAAACATATGTAAAAGAATATTCAAAGCAGCAGCATAACAGTTAAAACCTGAAAATAACTCCAATATTCATAAATGATTGAATGGAGAAATAAATCATGGCATCTATACAATGGGAATGAAATAACTGTTCTACATGCAACCACATGGATGAATATAATTAACATGATGTCAAGAGAAAGAAAAGAGTCCCTAAAGAGTATATATTGTACGATTCCACTTATATACTGTTGAAAAAGAAACAAAGTTACTGATGATACTAAAAGTCAAAAGAGTAGTTCCCTTTGGTGGGGAATCTAATGACTAGAAGTGGAGCAGCATAAGAATGAGGTGTCTTGGTAGAGTTGATCTTGGTGATGGTCACTTTGATGGGTTTACTTTGTGAAAATTAGGTGCCTATACAGTTATGATTTGTATACTTTTCTTTATGTAGACTATAGTTCAATGAAAATTTTACTTTAAAAAATCAGGGTGCCTTAAGTGGTGGCTGAATAATCTCATGGCAAATGCTATACATTCAAGAAATGGAAAAGTCACTTTAAGAAGCAGTGGTCATAAGATATTTGATTAAGAAGTGAATTTTGGCCTGATCCTTGAAGAATGTGTTGGGGCAAAGGAAAGAGGTACTTTTAAATGGGAGACACCGTGTAAGCAGAGACAGAGAGTGGATGACTGGCTTACATGGGGAAGGGTGCTCAGGCAGAGGAAGCCAACTGTGTAAAGTGAAAGTTATTCTTTTTTTAATGAGTTTATTGCAGTGTAATCACATACCATACACTTCACCCACTTAAAGTGTACAGTTTAAAGTTTTTAGTATATTCACAGAATTGTGCAACCCATCAACACAATCTAATTTTAGGACATTTTCATCACCTCAAAAAGAAATCCCACAGCCATTACACTCTCCCCCCGTTTTCCCTCCCTACGCAACCACTAATCTACATCTGTCTCTGTTGAATTGCGTATTCTTATAATTCTGGACATTTCACGTAAGTGGAATACTACAATTTGTGGTATTTTGTGACTGGCTTCGCATACTGTTTTTAAGATTCATTAATTGTTGTAGCCTGTATTAGTATTGCATTGCTTTTCATCATCAAACAATATTCAATAACATATTTTGTCTATCCATTAATCAGTTGATGAACATTCATGTGCAAATTTTTACATACTTATTTTTTTCATTTCTCCTTTATGTACATGTTTGTTTTCAATTCTACTGAGGAGTAGAGTTATTGGGTCATATAATAATGTTTAACCATTTGAGGAACTTCCCACCTTTGTTTCCAAAGTGGCTGCATTATTTTACATTCCCATCAGCAGTGTACAAGGGTTTTGATCTCTTCATATCCTCACCAACAATTACTATTATCTTTACTTTTCATTATAGTCATGCTAGTGGGAGTAATGTGATATCCCATTATGGTTTCGATTTGCATTTCCTGATGGCTAATTATGTTGAGCATATTTTTATGTGCTTATTGGCATTTGTATATCCTTTTTGTAGAAATGTCTATTCAGATCCTTTGCCCAATTTGAAATTTTTATTATTTGTCTTTTTATATTGAGTTGTAGTTTTTGTATTCTATATACAATTGTTTATCAGGTTCATCATTTGCAAATATTTTCTCCTATTATGTGGACTGTCTTTTCATTGTCTTGGTGCCATTATCTTTTGAAGTACAAAAGTCTTTAAGTTTGGTAAGTCCAATTTCTCTTCTTTGTTGTTGTTGCTGCTTGCACTATGGGAGTCATATATCAGAACGGTTTGCCTATCACAAAGTCATGAAGATTATGTTTTCTTCTAGACTTATGTAGTTTTAGTTCTTACATTGAGGCCTATGAGTTAATTTTTGTATATGGTGTGGGGAAGCAACCAAACCTCATTCTTTTGCATGTGGATATTCAGTTGTCCTAACACTGTTTGTTAAAAAAGTCTCTGCTTTTCCCATTGAATTGCCTTGGTACCCTCAACAAAAATCAATTGGCTATAAATGTAAGGTTTTATTTCTGTACTATTGATTCCATTCCATTGATTTATATGTTTATCCTTAGGCCACTATTACACTGGCATGATTGTTGCACTTTGTAATAAGTTTTGAAATCAGGAAGTGTAAGTCTTCCAACCTTGTTCAAGATTGTTTTGACTATTCTGGGTTCCTTGCATTTCCATATGAATTTTAGAATCAGCTGCTGCAGAGAAGTCACCTGGAATTTTGATAAGGATTGAGATGAATCTCTAGATCAGTTTAGGGAGTATTTCCATCTTAAGAATATTTTGCCTTTAAATATATGAATGTGGAATGTCTTTCCGTCTAGTTAGGTCTTTTTTAACTTCTCGCAAAAATACTTTATAATTTTCAGAGTATGAGTTTTGCATTTCTTTTCTGAAATTTATACCTATTTTATTCTTTTTGAGGCTATTGAAAATAAATGATTTTCTTCATTTCATTTTTAGATGGTTAATTGCTAGTGTGTGAAATAACAATTGATTTTTTCATATTTATCTTGTACTTTGCAAATTTATTACCTACAAATAGAAATGGTTTTACTTATTCCTTTCCAATCTGGATGCCTTTTTTGCTTTCTTGCCTAATTGTCCTGTCTACAATTCAACAATTTTGAATAGAAGTGATGAGAGTGGACATCCTTGTCTTGTTCCTAATTTTAGGGGGGAAACATTTAGTATTTCATCATTGGTTATGATATTACCTGTGGATTTTTCATAAATAACCTTTATCAGGTTGAGGAAGTTCTTTCTATTACTAGATTGTTGAGTATTTTTATCATGAAATGGTATTGTATTTTGTCAAATGCTTTTCCTGAATTTATTAAGATAATTATGTGGTTTGTTCTTTTTTCTTTCAATATGGTTAATTACATTAATTGATTTTTATATGTTGAGCCAACCTTGCACTCTTTGGATAAATCCCACTTGGCCATAGTGTATAATACTTTCTATATGTTGCTGAATATGGTCTTGCAGTATGTTGTTGAAGATTTTGTATTTATACTTATAAGGAATGTTTCTTGATAGTTCGCTTTCTTGTGATATCTTTGTTTTGATATCCAGATAATACTGGCTATCTAAGATGCTTGAAAAGTGTTTCCTCCTCTTTAATTTGTTGGAAAAGGTTATAATGAAATTACATTAATTTTTTCTTAAACTTTTGGAAGAATTTACCAGGGAAGAAATTTGGGACTTTTCTTTGTGGACAGTTTTTAAATTATGACTTCAATCACTTTACTTGTTATAGGTCTCTTCTATTTCCTCTTCTGTCAGTTTTAGTAATATGTGTCTTTCTAAGAATTCATCTAAGTTATCTTTTCATAAGTTATCTAACTTATCTAAGGTATTTCATTTCATTTCATGTAAGTTATCTAATTTATCTAAGTTGGTGTACGGTTGTCCATTGTGTTCCTTTTTTATTTTTGAAAGGTCAGTAGTGATGACCCCTCTTTCATTTCTGATTTTAGCAATTTCAGTCTTTTTTTTTTTTCTTGGTCAGTTTAGCTAAAGATTTGTCAATTTTCTTGATACTTTCAAAGAAAACATTTGCTTTTGTTTATATTCTCTATTATTTTTCTACTCTATATTTTTTAAATTTCTGCTCTAATCTTTATTATCTCCTTCCTTCTGTTTGCTTTAAGATTAGTATGCTGCTTTTTTTTTCCAGTATCTTAAGATGGACAATTGGGTTATAGATTTGAGATCCTTCTGCTTCTGTCTTTAATATAAAGATTTAAAGCTATAAACTTCCCTATAAATGCTGCGTTAAGTTTTGTTATGTATGTCTTTATTTTCATTCATCTCAAAGTATTTTCTAATTTCCCTTTTGATTTTTTTGACCCATCATTTTTTAAAAAATGGGTTGTTTAATTTGTGAATTTTAATTTTTTTTATTGATTTGTAATTTTGTTCATTGTGATCAGAAAGCCTATTTTGTATGATTCTAATTGTTTTAAACCTATAAAGACTTATTTATGACCTACCATGTGATCTATTCTGGACAATGTTCCATGTGCACTTGAGAATAATTTATGTTCAGCTCTATAAATGTCTATTGGGTCTACTTGGCTTATAGTATTGTCCAAGTCTTCTATTTCTTTGCTAATCTTCTTCCTAGTTGCTCTATCCATTGTTGAAACCGGAGTATCAAAGTCTTCAACTGTTATTTTTGCATTGTCTATTTATCCCTTCAATTCTGACAGTTTTTGCTTCATGCATTTGGACTTTCTGTTGTTAGTTGTATATATGGTAATTATTGTATTACCATAATAGATTGACACATTTATCATTATAAAATATCTTCCTTATCTCTATTATTATTTTTTTGTGTGTCTATTTTTTCTGTTATTAGCATAGCCATTTCTGGTTTCTAGTGGTTGATGTTCACATGATATGTCTTTTATTTTCATCCTATTTGTATCTTTGAATTTAAAATTTATCTCCTGTAGACAGTGTATATTGGATCATGTATTTTTTTTTCCCCCTTTTGTCTTTTTTCGTGTCCGGCAACGGATCGCAACCCTCAGTGTCGCGCCCATACCGGACCGGGACCGGCAATGGGATCGCAACCCTCGGTGTTGCTCCCACACCTCGCTCAGCCAGTGAGCGGGAACCAGTCTGTATGTGGGATCCGAACCTTCGGCGGGAGCACTACCATGCTCCCAAGCAGCGCACTGTAGCAGTGCGCCACCGGGCCGGCCCAATCATGTATTTTTTAAATCCAGTCTGACCATCTCTACCTTTAGGCTGGATTGTTTAATCAGTTCACATTTAATGTCATCATTATTATTATAGTTGGATTTATGGCTGCCATTTTACTTCTTGTTTTACATATGTCTCATGTATTTTTTATTTCTTTATTCCTCCTTTGTGCTTTCTTTTGCATTAAGCAAATATTTTCCAATGTAACATTTTAATTTCTTCAATAATTTTTCACCATTGTTTTGGAGTTGTTTTCTTGGTGGTTGCTCTAGAGCTTATCATATACATATTAATATATCAAAATCAACTTTATTTATATTAATTTAATTCCAGTGAGACATAATAATGTTACTCCTCTATGTCCCTATTCACTCTTCACCTTTTTGTGTGCATTTATTGGTATACATATTACATTTTGATATACTACAAATCCAAAAGTACATAGTTATAATTATTACTTCATATAATTTTATGTCTTTTAAAGAAGTTAGAACAACTATTTACTTAGAGTTTGTTATACTAACCTTCTTATTTTCCATTTCTGGGTTTTTGTTCCAGTGTATTCAAGTTATTATCTAGTGTCATTTCCTTATTTCAACACAGGTTTGCTCCACATATCTCTTTTATACCTGTATTGTCAAATATATTACATTCCTACATATTATAGGTACAACAATACAACTATATACATATTGGTTAATACAATTACTTGCTAAAGCAGTAAAGAGAAGAAGAAAAATGCTTTTATATTTTTTATAATCACATAATTATCTTTACTCTTTGTATTTGTCATGTGAATTCAAATTATTTTCCAGGGTCAGTTGCTTTCAACCTGAGGAACTTCCTTTAATATTTCTTGAAAGCAAGTATGAAGAGCAATAAATTCTCTTAGATTTTGTTTATCGGGGAGTGTTTTCTTTTATCTTCATTTTCAAAAGATTGTTGTGCTGTACATAAAATTATTACTTGACAGGTTTGTTTGTTTGTTTGTTTGTTTGTTTGTTTGTTTTTCCAGTCTTTAAATATGTCATCCTATTTGTTGTTTCTGGTAAAAATCTTACTGATCATCTTATTGAGGTCCCCTTGTAGGTGATGAGTACTTTTCTCTTGCTGCTTTTAAGATTTTCTCTTCGTGTTTGTCTTTTAGTATTTTTACTATGATGTGTCTCTGTGTGGATCTCCTTGTGTTTATCATATTTGGAATTTGTTGAGGTTCTTAGGTATATAGATTAATGGCATCATCAAATTTCAGAAGTTTTCGGCCATAATTTCTTTAAATATTTTTTCTGCTTCTTTTTATCCTCTCCGTCTGGTATTCCTGTTACACATAATAATGTGTTCCATACTTCTCTGAGCTCTCTCCATTTTTCTTTTTTTCTCCCAGTCCTTCAGACTGCATAATCTATATTGATCTACCTTCAAGTTCACTGATTCTTTCTCCTGCCAGCTCAAATCTACTCTTAAACCTCTCTGGTAAAATTTAAATTTCAGTTACCATATTCTTTTTTTTTTTTTTTTTTTTTTTTTTTTTTTTTTTTTTTTTTTTTTTTTTTTTTTAAAA
>NW_007732675.1:89921-115135 GCF_000696425.1 Galeopterus variegatus
CCGCGCCGCGCCCGGCCTGTGGGCAGGAGCCGGTCTGTATGTGGGATCCGAACCCTCGGACGGGAGCGCCGCCGCACTTCCCAAGCGGCGCACTATCCAGTGCGCCACCGGGCCGGCCCCAGTTACCATATTCTTTATCTTCATAATTTTCATTTAGTTTCTTTATCATTTCTATGTCCTCATTGTTATTCTCTATTTTATGAAACATTGTCATTATACCTTCCATCCTTTAATTATTAAGCATGGTTTCCTACAGTTCTTTGAACATATTTATAATAATAGTTGCTTTGAAGTCTTTGTCTGCTAAGTCTGACATCTAAGCCCTTTACTGTCTCTATGGCCTGCCTTTCTCCCATGCATCAGTCACACTCTTCTATCTTTGCATGTCTTGTAAGTTTTTGTTAGAAACCAGACATTTTAGATAATATATTGTAGCAACTCTGTATACTGACCCCCTACTCTGAGGCTTGTTGTTGCTGATCATGGTGATGATGATGATGATGATTCCTGTTTATTTGTTTAGTGACTTGGCTGGATTATTTTAGTGGTTAATTTCCCCCTAAGAATGCATCCTCTGATGCTGGTGCTCAGAAGGTGCAGCCTTGGGTATGCACACTGTCACCCTGGATGGTAGTGGTTTTATTAATGCTCTCTTTCACTGTCTCTTTCTTTGATCTCTCTGTTAAGCTGCCAGCCTCCATTGATATAATGCCCAGCTATTAGCCCCGTCTAATTGCTGGCTAATTGTTCTATTAGTTTTGACAGTGCCCTAAGGCATAGATTGCTCCATAGTCTTATGCAATTAAATTTGAGTCCCTTTGCACAGGTAATTTTTTAGGCCAGTCTTTGAGGTTTGTGTCAATCCCAGGAGAGCTCTTCTTAGCTGTCTCTTTTCATAGTTCCCTCTGGTAAACTTCTAGATGTTCTAAGGTTAAGCTTGTTGCTTTCAGGGGGCTACCAATCCCCTTTTAATTGCATGTAACCAAATTCTCCATTTTTTCTAGGAATACCCCTGGCTTGCGCTTTCTTACACTATGATAAAAATAAAGTCAGTTCATCTGCAGACTGCTTCAGAGCTCTTTATTTTTATGACTTGCCTCTTCCCATGGACAACAAATCTGCACCACTGCTTTAGAGCTGGGGTCAGGGACAGAGGCCTACCTATCTGAGTCACACACCTGCTTAGTGAGCCTCACAAGTGTCACCTGGGCTGGAGTGGCAGGCTCCAGTTTTTGTGCCTTGCTTCTGTTGGTGCAGAGCCTGTTCCCTACAACCGAGCTAGGATGCAGTGATTGTACCCTCTATTCCTGGACTGCAAAGCCTGGGGTATACCTGCTGCACTAATAGTGGGGGCTGAGTAGAGACAGAGTGCCCCACACCTCTCAGTCACTCTTGCCTCATATACGGCCTCTGAAACAAGGAGCTGGGGGGTGAGGAATTCTGGTGGCCTGTCCCTCCCTTGGAGACACCATAGCTTCAAGAGGGAGCCCTTTGCTCCTGGTCTCACCTGCCTGGTTTGAAACTTCTGTTACTGTGAGCTGGGAGAATAGAAAAGGAGGGAGCAAATTGTGGCCCAAATGCCATAGACTCCTACTGTTCTCACCAAGATTCAGTAAACTGCTTGAATAAATATTTCTTTTCCTGCTGTATGCCCTGAAGACAACTTTGGGAGAATTAAAACTTTTTTAATATATGTAATTTTTACCAGTTACAGTTGTTTCACTGGAGAGAGGGTCTATGCATCTTCTTAAACCCCCATTCCAGAAACTATCTCTCAAGTAACTTTGGGGTTCCTAGAAATGTATGGCTAATGGGAACTGTGGGTTACTGGTTGTGGTGGATCCTGGGCTATTGAGAATAGGGACAAGAAGGAGAAGTAAATAATGGAGGGTGTGGGGGAAGAAGAGAGAGAGAAAAGAGAAGAGCTCTGTCTAGCCATAACTTTGATAATATTACAAGAACGAATAGAAATTAATCTGGTTTCATTTAGGGGCAACATTAGACACAATTTTGAGATGTGCAAACTTGGTCTTGGGCAGCTCTTCCTTCCATCCATGAACTTCTCATCCCTGGTACCGTCTGTGAGGGTATTCTCACTCTGGACTTTTATCTCTCTCATCTCTTCCTTTTTCAGCTCTTTGGTTAATTTCTAGAGGAAGTTGCCAGCCCTTAATTCACACTAAAGAAGTTGTCACTGGCTGGGAACTGTTTAATATGAAATCTTGATAGTGGAATTTGCCTTTTAACAAGGAAAACTCTATTTATCCCAAAGGCATGATACTCTAACTGCAGAACTTAAGACTTCATCACCAGGTCATCCCAGGGCATATCAAGCCAGAGAGAAGGGGGATCTTCTAGAACATTAACTAAGGCTGCTTCACATGTTCCTGAGGCCTCTGAAGCTAGACATTCTGGCTAAAAAAAAAAAAAATTCTGACATGTCCACAAATCTGAGAAAACACACTTTCTCAGTAAGCACAGCTGCTCTCCATTTGGTTAATGATAGCCCATCTCAAATTTGGTGTATGCAAACAAAAGAGCCAGCAGGCCCCGCTCCACAGAGCTTGCCCACAGAGGCCTTTGAGCTGCAGGCTGCCCCATGATCTCTGGTAGAAACAGAATCATCCATGTTGCATCTGGTGTGACAAGGCTGGACTGTGTCTAGTGAGTGCCAGGTATGAACACCGAGTTATCCTATGACCTAGCAGCATTTGGTAACAGACAGGCCAGTGAAGGGATTGCAGAAATATGTCAAGGGCTGTGCCAGTAGCAATGCCAAAACAGGAGCAAAAAGGAAGAAATATCTACTAGAGAAAGGCACAGTCTACAGACCCTGAAGCCTGAGAAAATTTGCTCAGTCCTTGACATTCTAGGGTGGTTTTCTTAGGCATCTCTGTGTTATCTAGAAGCTCAACCCTACTTTCAGTCAATCCGTTGTTGACCTACTCTATAAATCCATGCTTGGGGAAAACTTATTCTCTCTAAAAATCCATTAAGTCACTGTCCCTGAGAAGCCTTCCTTGAATCTTTTTGGCTTTGGGTCTTTTCTGCCATCCTGTCTCCCATTGCATTCCACTTACACTCGAAATGGATAAGAAACAATTGAAGAGGATGTCCCACACACCACCCTCAGATCCATCCCACAGTAGAAGCTTTTATCTCCATCCCTCTGCTTGAATCTGGCCAGCAGACTGTTCTGGCACTTTGAATTCCATCATTTGACCCATCCCCCATCTCTGAGCCAAAGTGTCTCATTAACATCTACTGAAAACAATAAACAGAGAGCAGCCTCTGGAGACTGAGCCGCTGAGATGACTCCTCCTATCTGTTTCCCAAAGTGACCCCCACAGGCACAGAGACTTTCATCTGTCTTGTTTTTTGCTGTCTCCTGAAGGCCCAGCACAGTCCTGGCACAGAGCAGGTGCTCAAATATTGATTGGTTAAATAAACGAGGCTATTGTTTTGCAAAGAGAGCTAATTTCTGGGGCGCACATTTCACACAAAGGACAACTCACACTAGTCTTTGATAAAGTCAGTAGCTTAGGAGTACCTGGAATTGGCTCAATTCCTTGCCAAAGATCCTCCCCCAATTTAACCACTCTGTTGGTACTTTACTCCTGTACATCCTAATCATTTCTATACACTCTGCAAATAAGCCCAGGTCAATGAGACAGCTGAGCTGTCATGATCTATTTTAAGGTCCACTTCACAATCACTAGCACTGCTCAAGTAAATCAACATGAAAACTACTTTTGATGTGTTTGAAAGGATATGAGAAGCTATTGTGTCAGTTATAGAACCAGGGGCTGGGGGTTAAGCCAAACACCCAACTGCAGGTTGAAGTTGATTTTCATATAAACTTGCCTCTCTTCAGTGGGCTGAGGCTCCATATCATATGTGCATATATATGTATTGAGAGAAAGAGAGAAGAAGAAAGGAGAAAAGAGAGGAGAATGGAGAGAAAGAGGGAGGAAAGAAGACAGGAAATGGAATAAAGAATCTCCTCATGGGGCCGGCCCGGTGGCGCACTGCTACAGTGCGCCGCTTGGGAGTGTGGTGGCGCTCCCGCCAAGGGTTCGGATCCCACGTACAGACCGGCCGCTCACTGGCTGAGCGAGGTGCAGGCGCAACACTGAGGGTTGCGATCCGTTGCCGGTCATGAAAAAAGACAAAAAGGAAAAAAAAAAAGAATCTCTTCATCGCCCACATCACTTTCTTTAAACCCCCCCCCCTCAGCCCACTCACTTGCATAAAATCCTGTTTCATCAGCATCCTAGAGTGAAGATTGAGATCAGAAATAGACAAGCTTAACTTCTTTGTGCATTCAGTGACAGCAGCTCCTGAATAAGAGTACAAAACAGAAGTGAAATATTAATTCTCCCACAACAACAGGTGTCACTTGGTACAAATTCAGCACAGATACCACCACCAGATGTACTTCTAGTTGCTGAGGACCTAGGACCTTTTGTCCAAGTTTGGTTGCTGAGTGCTAGGAAAATATGGCTGAATCTGTAAATAGAAAATCACAAATTAAAAAATTGTTATCCAGAATTGGTCTATGTGGGTTCAGTCTGTGTACCTGAAATTCTCAATGGGCAGTTTCATTACATAGGATAGGAACTGTGTGCTATTGTTGACTATCATCAGTTATTTTAAAATATCATAGAATCAGATTAATACCTGATCATTATCCTGGAGGGAAAAAACAAAACAAAACAAAAGTTTGAATAGTGCCCCATTGTTCACACCACAAGGCCCAAAGTCCACATCCTGGCTTTCAAAGCCACCAAGATAAATCTCTACCCCACCTTCCCAGTCTCATCTCTCAATACTTGCACACAGTTTCTGCCACTTCAAAGTTCTTGCTATTTACTTATAAGCAATCCACTATGATTTCTGATCACCTTTTGGTTTGCACCATACCTTTCAGCTGAAGACCACTTCCTTTCCATCTGTCCATGACCAAGTTATATCCATGCCTCAAGGACCCTTTCAAATGCTACCTCCTTTCTGAAGATATCTACTGTCAGACTCCAAATTCTAAGCCAGTTCTTTGCTCCCCTAATCTTATATCTGGACAATCACTCACCAAACTCTATAGCATGAATAACAATAATAATAGCTTACAATAGAATCAGCTAAAAAATTTTAAATCCCAATTATCTGCCAGGCACAGTTTTAAGTACTTAATATTAATTGATTCACTTAATTAATGATTTTCATATATTTTTCTCCTGTAATCCCTGATGGCAGCCTTTAGTCTAAATCATTTTTCTCTGCAATAATCCTTAGCATTATGCCTAGATACAGTAAATGATCAGTAACTACCTACTGAATATAAATTAATGTATCAATGCATGAATGTATGAATGAATGAATGAATGAAACAAAGTGGTCCCCATTTATAGGCAGAATTTCCATAGACCATTGCTCTGAGCTCCTAGATTTCTATTCATATTATTTGATTCCTTTTCTACTTTGAGCCAGATACCAGAGCCTCACACAGCAGATCATAAAATGCCTGCAGCTATGATATATGAATGGGGAATCTCTTGCAAAGGGTTATGAAGAGGATACCTCTTATTTAGTTCTCTAAATCACATTCACCTCTTAAACAAACCAGAAAACAGTATAACAAGCTTCTACCCTTCTTTTCCTAGTTCATTCTTCCCCGCTCTAGCAACTATAACCTTTATGCTTCTCTGTCCCACAGTAAGTAATAAACTAATACAAACATACACGGTTGCAACAGAGTATGCATCCCCTTCCAAGGATGCTTACAAGGTTTGCAGTGCTTAACACAAAAGAAGTGAAGGAGTGATTTAAAACCTCGATGAGGACAGAAGAATGTATAACTAGAATTTATTGTATCCCTAGTCTTTGTCCAATATTCTACATGTGTTATCTCATACAGTTTTTACAATAATCTTGTTAAATAATTACAGTAACAATAATAATGTAGCACTTACTATGTTCCAAGTACACTTCTAATAATTTTACATATATTATCTCACTTAATGTTTCCATCAACCTATTTTTCCTATTTAGGAGATGAGAAAACAGCCATAGAGAATTTAAGTAACCTGTCCAAGATCCCAAAGCTAGTAGGGAGTAGAGCCAAAACTCATACCCAGTCCTTGGAAGTGCACTCTACAACCTATATGAGTAGTAGTTTCCCATATCTACACGTAAAAAAATCTGGTTCTCGTAAAGGGTGCCAAGCCCAAAGGCATACACTTAGTAAATACAAAAACTAGAAGTCTTGATATTTTTATTCTGAAGTGCATGCTTTTTACTGAAACTTACTTCAGTTCAGGTGATTGTTTAGGGCAGCAAAGATGTCCTTTATGGAATTTCTCACCTCACAATGCATGTGCTTCTAAATAAGGCTGTTCTGAAAATGAAAGTGATCCTTTTTTTCTGTTACTAAACTTCCCTGAGCAGTTTTAAGTCTTCCTTGCTCTAACATCCTCTGTCCATGGTGCTGAATTTAAAGACCAATATAGCTGGCATAAAGAAAAAACTGACAAAGTAGTCTGAATCTAGATGGCAAAGGATCTTGAGTACTATTCTAAGCCTGGACATTGAGAATCAGTGAAATCTTTTTTAAACATTCTGCTTTAATCCCAGAATCTCTCTTGTCTTCCAAAATGTCACCTCTCCCCCAGGGTGACAGAGACACAAAGGATTACTCAAAACCCATTTCTTCTGAGCAGTGAGAAGCCCCAAAGGGGTTAATTTTCCAGGAACACTCAAGAGAGAGGCATTCCTCCTTAGAAAATAACACTGAACTAGGGTCTTCTCTCAGTATTTATTCTCCAGGCCAGAAAGTTACAGAAAAGGAACATAGTTGGTTACAAAAAGAACAGTAAGATAATTGTCATGGCAACCATCATTAGGTTTGGCTGTACCAAGGACATCTGCCCTTAGACCCAGAAATTTTGCTGTGTTACAGTTCTTTATCTACAACAGAGACTTTAGCCTGGGGAAAGTTTCCTGTCTTTCGTAAGCTTAACATTTCTATGTGTAATTTTTAAAAGTTAGGCTATACCTGAAACTACAGGGCCTTGTAAGCTAGGCTCTGTGAAATACATTTGCTTTATTAATGTTAGTACACTCCACACCAAAATCTTCAATTTGAACATGGTAAAATAAGTGACACTGTATTTAACAGAAATTATTCAAATCAGTATCTTTTCAATTTCATAATTCCAGTGATTCTGTAATCTGGGAATAATCCAATGAAAAGGAATCATTAGAAAGTCTGTTTCATAAACATAGACCCATAGCTAAGCAAAGTTCAAATAAAAAGGAATTAGAGACTAGAAACTCTCAGGTAGGTCTGAAGCAACAGCACTGGGCCAAAGGAGGGTGCTGAGGCTGGGGCTGAGAACAAAGGCTGGAGACAAAGTATGTCTTTATACCTAGTAGAATTGATTTTCAAGCCATAAAAATGTTAGTTAAGGAAACACTGACATGAACTAGGGCAAGGGGTGGGGGGGTGAAGTGGGAAAAGAGCAAGTGCAATTTCAGGCTTATGAGAAATGGGATTAAAGTCAAGAGAAGGAAGGCAATCTATTGTTGTCCAGAAACTGGCAAACAGCACGGCCACTGCATCATTATAGTGGCAACGACCTGCTGTGTTCATTTGTCTCTGAGCTGTCTGACCTAGGAGCTGAGTGATTTATCTACTTTCCACAGCTTCAGCTAGTCCAGGCCAAGAGGATAACTTGGAGAAAGGGGTGGAGGTGGGGGTGGTGACAGGCAAGCACCAAGCCAATGAACTCCATATGTCTTGCATTAGAGGGCATGCTCATAAATCAACCAATATCCCACATTTATTTCACACCTAATATAAACAAATCTCTGTGCTGGAAAGCTTCTGGTCATACAAAGATTTAAAAGGGCAGAGCCATTGGCCTTGAAGAGCTTACAATCTAGTGCAATGGATTAAACATGGAGAAAATAAATTAACAGCCTATGTGGGTAGTAGTTTGAATTGACTATTTTGAAAATCACATGGCTACAGACAACAAAAGCTATTAGAATACAGAGAAGTAGAAGGAAGACTTTCATTGTCCAGGAAGGCTTCTGAGATCAGGTAGTGCCTTAATTGAGCTGAAATAACAGACAGAACTTGCACAGACAGAAAAAAATAATGGGGGTGAGCACTTCAGGATGATAAACCAATTAACAAAGCTGCAGATGCAGGAGTGGGTTAATTATGTTTTGGTGAGGGCAACATTGCCTATCCAAAGCCAAAATCCTGATCCAGAACCTAGATACAACGTACACAGTCTGCAAGCTCTCCACATATAGAGAGTTGAGATAGCAGAGAAGGCTCAAGGCTGTGTACATCAGTACTGGACTGAACAACTTTGTCAAAAAAGTGATTGACCTCCAGTATCAAAATTAAACTTTAAGATTTCTGGGCCAGCCCCGTGGCACACTCGGGAGAGTGCAGCGCTGGGAGCGCAGTGCCGCTCCTGCTGCGGGTTCGGATCCTATATAGGAATGGCCGGTGCGCTCACTGGCTGAGTGCGGTGTGGGTGACACCAAGCCAAGGGTTGTGATCCCCTTACCGGTCACACCCACACAAAAAAAGACAAAACCCCCCCCCCAAACAAAAACAAAAACAAAAAACCCAAAAAACCTCCATGATCTGGAATGGGTAAATCAAACATGAGCAAATCCACTAAGGAAACTGAGCCACAAGGCGGGTAGGTATTGCCAAAGAGGCCCCACCCCAGGATTGAGCACAGGCTCTGGGACAAGCCTGCTCCTCTCCTGTGCCATGCTGCTATTTCACGTGTGCACCAAAGGGACTCACCTGTGCAGGTTATTCCGTCACCTTCATAGTTCAGGTTACACTCACATGTGTTGTTCTCCTTACAGGTGAAAAAATCTGGCCACAGTAGAATATGCCACCAAGGTGAACAGAAACATCCAGACCAAACATTCTTTCACCCTATGACCCTCCCAGAAAGTTATCTGTGAAGCTAGCCAGGAAAGCACTTCTTCCTCAAGCAAGCCTGTTCTTGTCCTGGTAAATAAAATCTGGTGATGAGCCATAATTGTCCAATTATGGCAAGAAAAATGGAGAGTCTATAAGAATTCTTAGAAGTTAGACAAATAACATGTTGTTTACCTGTCCTGGATTTAATGACCTTGTTGCAGATTTGGCATTCCAATTATGAACATCATTTCCTCATTATGAGTTAGGTTACATCACAGAGCAGCTACCACAGCACAACAATTTACGAAGTCAGAAAACAGATCAGAGAGAGGAAAGAAGGCTTAGGAACCCTCAAAGTACACAGAAAAGAATATCTTATTTCTAATCCTAGACATATTTCTAAAATATCTAAATTTTTCATTCTGGCTCAATGAAGGACTGAAAGGAAGAAAGTCAAAATGAAAATTAAGATGACACTTCTCAGAGCTAGTGATTTTTAAAATAATAGTCTTGTTTGCATTACAACAAAAGAACATTGGATATACAGAGGTGGAGGCAGGAGCAAACATGTACTTTGGTGCTGCAAACGTGTGTGCTAGAGAGGACCCATCCTGAGGAAAGACCAAAGACTAGTTTGTCTTCAGGCAGATAGAACTAAAACAAATACAAGCAAATAAAAATGTATCTAGCAATTTAGTGTCATTTAACTAAATGAAATTCTAGGGAAAAAAAAATACAAACTTCACTCAGAGAAAAAAGCACATCTGGACATAGACTGAGACCTGGCCACACCACACCACTGAGAACATGCTCAGTGATCTCACAATTGTCAACCGCTGAGATTCCCTGACCCCTCTACTTCTGCCACCAGCACTTTCCTCTTTCTCCTTCCACATCTCTGACCTGTCTCAGTCTTCCTGCAGGCCACTCTTCCTTCCTGGTTGCAGGTGTTCCCTTGAAATGTAGTTTTCTCTTTACTCCCTTCTCATATTAAACTCAATCCCAAGGACAGAAAGGCAGAAGGATTAGAATTTTAGAGACCCTTAGTGACTAGCCTCGCAATGTTACCTAACCAACAAACACAGGCAATAATACCTTCTCAACTTGTCAATTGACTATTTTGAAAATCACAGGTGATGATATAAGGAGGACTGATTTGAAAGGCCTGGAAGTTGATCATTTCTAAGGTGAAGAGGGTGGATGGAATTCTCTCTCACCCAGACTTCATCTCCTACCAACTCCTGCCCTGTTTTTCTTGCCCCTGAACCTGACTCCAAACAAAACCCCCATGCTGTATCTCTCCCCTACCCTCCTCCCACCTCCATTTTGCTGCTCTAAGACCACCATAAGAAATTCTCTGGCTTAGGACACAGGTCAGGTGAAGGCTTGGGCTGAGCTTGGATAAACTGCAGCTGAGGTAACTGTAAACCACAGTGTTGCTCTGCCAGGAAATGTCTCAGTATTAGTATATTCAGGCATGAACGCTCTGAAATTATATTTCCTGAGTTCAAATCCCACCTTCACTAGATTATATGCTCTTTGTTTTTAGGTAAATTATTTGACCTTTCTTTGCCTCAAATTCTTCAACTATAAAACAGGAATGTTAGCAATAGTATCTACCTCATGGGGCTTTCGTGATTTTTACAAGAAACAAGATGTATCAATTATCTGAGACATGATAAATATGAAATCAATATTCATTTTTATTTCACATAGTTACAGGTAGTAATAAGAACTCAATTATTGAATAAGTAAGAATTAATTGGGAATCTATTTGCTCCAGGAATGAGGGGTACAGGGAGAACAAAGCAAACATCTACTTGGATTTGTTAGAGTCCAGTGTGGAATATAAACATATAAATAAGAAATTACAGCATGGTAAGTGCCATGATAGGAAAAAATAAAGGAGACTGTGAAAACACATAGGAAGGGCATCTTGGAAGGATGTAAAATAAGAAAAAAAAATTAGGTGTTATGGGCTGAATTTTGTCATCCCCAAACCCAAAATTAATATGTTGAAGTCCTAACTCCCAGTACCTCAGGATGTGACTGTATTTGAACATAGAGTTTTTAAAGAGGTAATTAAGTTAAAATGAGGTTATTAGGGTGGGCTCTAAGCTAATATGACTGGTGTCCTCACACAAAGAGATTAGGACACAGATACGCACAAAGGAAAGCCCATGTGAGGACACAGGGAAAAGAAGCCCAGCTACGATCCAAGGAGAAAGGCCTCAGAAGAAAACCAACCATGCTGACACCTTGATCTCAGACTTCCAGCCTCTGGAATTGTGAGGACATAAGCACCTGTTGCTTAAGTCATCCTGTCTGTGGTACTTTGTTATGGCAGCGCTAGCAAACTAATACATGGAGCGTGGCGATGAACGTCTTTAGAGAGGTGTGATGGTGCATTTGAGACCAAAGTATGAGTAGAAGAGACTCTTGGCAAGAGCAGAAGGCAAGTGTCAAGAGAGCAGGCCACTACTCATGTTAAGACCTTACATTTGCAAATTTCCCAAGTTCTTTGGGGCACATTCATACATATCAACTTCTTTAGTTCTCATGAGTGCCTTGAGGTGGTTTGAACCCATGTGCTTCATAACTATCCCTATTTTACAGAGTTCAAAACTAAGGCCCAGAAAGATACATGAAAAAGGCTGGCATGGAGCTGAACTTGTCTTAATCAAACTACATCAGTGCAAGGGAGAAGATCTTAGTGAGGGAACAACAAAGCTCTCTCTCTGTATTTGATACTGAATATAGCTTAGTTTTATTATGTCATGAAGTGGAAAAAAACAAATTCCCAGTGTAACCTTATACAGAAACAGCTAAACCACACAAGGAAACCAGTTTGAAGGCAGGTAGCAAGTGTCCAACTTGAAAAATACAGAAAGAACAGTTGTATGTGAGCCTGCAGTTGAGTTAGGTAGGCAGATATAAATGGAAACTGGATATGATAAATGTTTTGGGGGGGTTGTATATGGTGGGTGACTCTGATGAATTCTGTGTGTTCTTCAAGGAAGGAGAAAGAAGCCAATATTGAATCAGAACTTTCCTCTTAGTCCTCAGACTTTCTCGGTGATTATTTAAACAGTCTGCACGCCACACCCAGCACAACTTCCTGAGAATATGAAGCATGGGCTTCTTTGCAATGAGTCTGCGCTGGGTGAGGGCTTCCACAAAGTAACAAAGTGACATCCACATCACACTTGTAGACTGAGAACAGCTGTTTTTACTCTTCTGACACATTCTAGTGATGGGATGCAGGATAAGTTAACTACGTAGGCAATTCTTTAAGCTTCACCTCAGTTTCTTCATCTGTAAGATGGGGCATCATTTAATGTGAGCATTAAATATTAAGAGTTAGAGGTAAAGCATTGTGCCTGGCACAGGGCAGGCATGGGATAAAGTCCTTACCTAACATTTTAGGAAGGAAAAGGAACTGCTTCTAACTTGGAGGCTGCAGAATGGGTTAGATACCAGGAAGCTCCATTACCACTCTGAATTTCACACTCTGCAAATGCATCAGTCACAGATCATCACTTTCACAGCTATGTGCTCCCTAGAGCAGACAAACAAAAACAGCTGGCAGCACCCAGCTCCACCCTCCTACTTTCTGAGATGAGCAAGCTAAAGCCAGAAGACTCTAGTAATGTCAAATAAATATATTTGAGCCTGTCACTGGAAAGTTCCTAATAAGGTTTTCAGGTGATTCATTTGCTGATGGGAGGCACCAAACTCCCCGAGCCTGACATTGCACACATCCACAGAGTTGATGGACAACTGTCCACAGATCATGCTATTTCAAAACAACCCAACGTAGTGTTTACACAGCATCAAAAACACAAGTATTCTACTGAGAAATTATGGGAACCAAAAATAACAACAATATTATCTTTGCCAAGACAAGAACACTGGAATGATGAAAACCAGTAAAGAGAAGACTTGCCAGGAAAAAGAGAGACACTGTATTTCAAGCCTATTAGGGTAAACACCAGAACTGCCAGATTTCCCCTGGAGTTCACGTCAGTGGGTTGCACAACTGCATAAACAAGCAGTGCCACATTATGGGAAATGCCACTAAGCCAAAGGATCTCAGACAAGGCATCCAGTTCTGAACAAATTCTGAGCAAAGCTAGTGGCCACATTTGGCTGGACTCCAAAAGCAGAGCATTTGGGAACATGACCTTGCTACATGGAGCCTCCAGATAGTGAATTGAGGTCAGCCCGCCAATCACAGTTGAAAAGTTCCCCCCTGGAGACCCTATACACAGTGTGGTATCTTCCAACCACATCCCCAATGCTTCTCTCTACTTCCACACAGACTCCTGCAACATTCAAGGTATTCCCTGTTGTCAATGTATTATTTGATTTTTGCTGAGATAATGCTTATAAGATTATTCAAATGTTCCGGGTCCCTTCCTAAAATGTAAGTCTTTAGGGACAGCAGGAGGCTATTCTCCAATTTCTCGTGGCCTCCTTGCCTTCTCCAAATCCCTGTCCCAGGCCTAGCTTCAGCCCCAGCCTCAGCACAGGGCACCATACCCAAGGGCCCCACGCTAATGCTTGTGGGGTGACTGAGGGAACAGATTCATGTCATGTATGCTTCAACCTCAGAGCACACAGAACCCCCCGGAAAAGTCTTCATTTACGGCACTGGTCAGGACCACGGTCATGCACCAGTGTTGTCACAGTCTTCATTCTCGCACATCAAATTCCTGCTTATTAGACTGATTTGCTAAGTCCATTAAAAAAGTATGCCATTTGCTTTCTGCAGTGTGAAATGTCTATGATGGTCTGTAAGAAATTTGAAATGTGGAAAATAGGAAGATAATTAGTTTTAATCAGTGTCGGTGGTGAAAACAGCGACTGTAAGAATGTTGTGGTACTCCCTGCACATTTTTCTTCTCACTTGATACTGACATTGCTGAATAAACGAGACCAAGAGATTCCAAGTGAGGAGGTGGAGAGCTCCTTTCAGAGATGCAGAACGTCCCCATTCACAGTCAGACACTGGAAAACTACACAGGCTCATGCCCCAGATCTCAGCTTTAAAGGCCTGCTGCAATTCAAGGTGCTAATTGCTACCAATAATAAGTTTCCAGGATAGCAACGTCCACAAGAAAGATCTCATGGCCTGGGGACACCCCTTTGCATACCCCTAAGCAGTCCTGAAAGACCAAGAGATGAACAAGAAGAGGAACCGTCCTTTCTTCTCTCCTGCTTTCCGTCATTTCTAGAGACTTTCTCCTTTCCAAACTCCACATGCATCCTCAAACTCAATAAATACTCAAAAACAGGGGTCATATCTCACTACCCCTGATCTCATTCTGGATTATTCACCCAAAAGGGACAGAGGGCAAGAGAAACGAGAAATTTTACACATTAACTATAAAATTAACTTATAATAGTTAACTATGAATTAGTTAGTTATAAAATTAGAAAGTATTCATTGTATTAAAAAAATTAAAACAGTGAAAAGTAGAAAGTAAAAGTTCCCATAGATGTATGGTTTATGAAGATTTCACAGATGAGAGAGTCAATATTCTCCCTAAAATCTTTAACCACAAGCTCTGATTTACCTTCTGAAAGATTGTGCATAATTGGAACATTTCCAGAAAAACATACACAACATTGGTAACTGTAGTTGCTTCTTGGAATAGAGAAAAACTTAGTTTTCATAATCTTTTATATTGTTTGAATTGTTCACTCTGAGCATGCATTACATTTCAAAAGCTGAGATAAACAAATTACACAATTAATCATTTGACTAATCTTTAAAAGTTGTTCTTGTTGACCATGCATCAAAACTCAGTGCCTCAAATTAAAGTTCTTTTCTGGATTAAGGATCTGGAAACAGAGAGTTTAGTCCCAGACCTCTCCCTAAGTTGCCCCCAGACAGGTGTTTCCAGTCTATAAACAGAATAGCTTTCTATTTATTGATTTTCTTTGATTTCTTTTATCAATGTTGTAGTTTTTCAAATATAGATCTTGTACACATTTTCTTAGATTTATGCCTAAGCATTTAAGTTTGGGGGTGTTATTGTAAATGGGTTTTCTTTATTTCAAATTTCAATTATTCATTGCTTATAGATAGGAAGGCATTTGACTTTTGTACATTAGCATTGTTTGCTATGACCTTGCTATACTCACTTAGTTCCAGGAGGTTTCTGTGATTTCTTTTGTTTTCAATTATTTAGGAATGTCCACATTAACAATCATGTCATCTGTGAACAACGACAGTATTATTTCTCCCTGCCTAAACTCTATAACTTTATCTCTTTTCTTGTCTTATTGCATCAGCTAGGACTCCAGTACAAGGCTGAATGGGTGTAACAAAAGAGGACTCCTGGACTTAGTCCCAGTTTTAGGGGGAAAGCATCCAGTTTCTCACCATTAAGTATAATGTCAGCTGTAGGCTTTTTGCAGGTGTTCTTTACCAAATTGAAGAAGTTCCTCTGTAATACTAGTTTGTTAAGAGTTTTTTAACCATGAATGGTTGTCAGATTTTGTCAAATTCATTTTCTACACCAATTTATATTTTCATATGATTTTTCTTCTTTATCTGTTAATGTGGTTAATTACATTGATTTTCTAATGTTGAATCAGCGTGGCATATTTGGAATAAATCTGATTTGGTTGTAGTGTACAATTATTTTCATACAATGTTGGATTCAACTTACTAATATTTTGCTGAGAATTTTTGCTTCTATATTGTTGTGAGATATTGATCTGTAGTTTTTCTTTCTTAGAATGTCTTTATCTGTTCTTGGTATTTGGTTAATGCTGGCCTCATAGAATGAGGCAGGGAGTGTTCCATCTGCTTCTATTTTTCTGGGTGAGGTTGTAAGAAATTAGTATCATTTCTTCCTCAAATGCTTGGTAGAATCCACCAGTGAAACCATCTGGGCCTGCTGCTTTCTTTTTTTGAAAAATGATTTATTTATATTTATTAAATAAGATACCATGTTATTCATATTATCTATTTACCCTTGTGAGATTTTGGTAGCTTGATCATTTAATTATTGGAACATTCAAATTATTGATCCATTAACCTCAGTTATCAAATTTGTGGGCACAGGATTGTACATAGTATTCCTTTATCATTCTTTCAATGTCCATGGAATCATTAGTGACGGTCCTCTTTTATTTCTGATTTTAGTAATTTGTGTCTTCTCTTTCATTTCTTGGATAGCCTGACTACATGTTTATTAATTCTACTGATATTTTTAAAGAACAAGATTTTAGTTTTGTTGATTTTCTCTATTGTTTCTTCATCTTCAGTTTCATTGATTTCTGCCCTAATTTTTATTATTTCTTTTTTCTGCTTGCTATAGGCTGAAATGGCTCTTCTTACTCTAGTTTCTTAAAGTAGAAGCTTAGATTATTGATTCAAAACTTTTTACTCTTTTTTAATGTATGCACTTAATGCTACAAATGTCCCTCTAGGCACAGTTGTCATTGCATTCCATAAATTTTTATGAGTTATATTTTCATTTTTGTTTTCTTCAAAACAATTTTAAATTTCTCTTGAGACTTTTTTCACCCATGTGTTATTTATAAGTGTTTCATTTGATTTCCAAATATTTTAGTATTTTCTACCTATCTTTCTGTTATTGATTTTTGGTTTAATTTCATCGTGATCTGAGAACATACCTGGTATGATTCCTATTATTTTACATCTGTTAAGTTCTGTTTTATTGCCAAGAATTCAGTCTGTTTGGTAAATGTTCTACATGAATTCTGTCAGCATTGGAGTATTCTATAAATGTCAATTTGATCAAGCTGATTGACAGTGCTGTTCAGGTCAACTGTAGCCTTACTGATTTTCAGCCTGCTCAATCTATCAATTACTAAAAGAGAAGTACTAAAGTATCCAGCTATAGTAATGGATTTTATGTACTTGTATTTCTCCTTGCAGTTCTATCAGTTTTGGGCACTCTTGTTAGTTGCATACACATTAAGTATTGTTATGTCTTCCTGGGTAATTAACCTCTTTATTATTATATAATGTCACTCCTTATTCCTCATAATTTTTCTTGCTCTGAAGTTTGCTTATTCTGAAATTACTACAGTTACTCCAACTTTCTTTTGATTAATGTTAGCTTTGTATGTATTTTCTACATGTCTGAGTCATTATATTATATTATATAAGTGTTGGTGGTTTTGTTTGTTTTTGTAGACAAAATATAGTTGGGTCTTGTTTTTTATCCATTCTGGCAGCCTCTGTCTTTTAGTTAGTGTATTTAGACCATTGACATTTAAAATGATTATTGATACAGTAGGATTAATAGCTACCATGTTTGTAATTGTTTCTATTTATTGCACTTGCTCTTTGCTCTTTTTTTAATTGAGCCTTTTACATGATTCAATTTTCTCTCCTCTCTTAGCATATCAATTACTCTTCTTTTTTAATATTGAGTTCTAAAGGCACCAAGATGGCTGAATAGATGACCCCTGCATCACTCCCCCCAACAAGAGATCAACTTATATCTATTAAAACAAAAAAACACCATCCTAAAATAACTGAAACTTGGGGGAAGAGGAGGAGACACCTGCTGAGTCCATGAAGACATGGGAAGCCATGAGGAGTGGGAGGAGGGATCATCCCAGTCAGACCCAGCCCCAGACACTCCCTGGGCTGGCATGGCACAATGCACAGAGTAGGTAACAGCACACAGAGCAGCTTCCTAGAGACAGAAAAGCTGCAGCAGCACCCTTTTCATGAAGCTACTTGTAGTCAGCAAAGAAGGATGCTGTAACCACTGGCAAAATATATGTATATACACTTACACATATATATTATGTGTGTTTGTATACATATACATATATTACTTTGGAGTGCACCATCCTATTTCCCAGGCTAGCAAAGCTACTTGCAAGCCTTCCCTGCACCCACATAGGAGGCAGAAGCTACCCTGGAGTTTGAAATGTACATTTTTAATTAGTCTAAGACCACCTTCAAATAACAGTATACTGCTTCACATTTAGTAAAGGTACCTTATACCCAAATCCTCCTTCCTGTCCCTTATGACATTGCTGTTATTTATTTTCCTTACCCATAAGCCATACTCACCCAATACATTGTTACTGTTATTATTTCAACACACAGCTATCTTTTAGACCAATTAAGAATAAAAAATATAAAGAACTGTATTTTACCTTCATTTATTCCTTTTCTGATGTTCTTCCTTTGCTTATGTTGACCCGAGTTTCTGACCTATATAATTCTTCTTATTCCTGAACATCTTCTTTCAACATTTTGAAGGGCAAACCTGGTGATTATGAATTCCCTCAATTTTTTGTGGGCTTTTTGATTTGTTTTTTGTTTTTCTTTTTGTTTCATCTGAGAAAGTCTATTTCTCCTTCATTTTTCAGGGGTAATTTCTCTGGATATAGAATCTTGTGTTGGTGGGCTTTTCTTTCAACACTTGAACTCCACTTTCTTCTTGCTTGCATGGTTTTTAACAAGAAGTCTGCCATAATTCGTATCCATACTCTTTTATAGATAAGGTGGTTTATTTCCTTTGATTTGTTTCAAGAGTTTTCTCACTGTCTTTGGATTTCTGCAGTTTGAATACATGCCTAGGTGTATATTTTTTTTTTTGGTATTTATCCTGCTTAATGTTCTCTGAGCCTCACAAATGTGTGATTTGGCATCTGTCATTAATTTTGAAAAATTCTCAGCCATTATTACTTCAAATATTTCTTCTCCTTCATTCTCTCCTTCTTCCCTTTCTGGTATCCCAGTTATGTCCATGTTACACTTTTTGAAATTGGCCCTTGGTTCTTAAATGCCTTTTTTTATTTCACTCTTTTTTTTCTTTGCATTTCACTTTGGAAATATTCTACTGACATACTTTTGAGTTCACTGATTCTTACCTCCTTTGGTCTACTACTTAGTAGCCCATCAAAGGTATTCTACACTTCTATTACAGTATTTTTGATTTATAGTATTTCCATTTGATTCTTTCTTAGAGTTTCCATTTCTCTGTTTACATTACTAATCTGTTCTTGCATGTTGTCTACTTTTTCTACTAGGAGCCTTAACATATTAATCATAGTTATTTTAAATTCCCCGTCTGATAATTTCAACATCTGTTTTATATCTGAGTTAGGTTCTGATGTTTGCTTTGTCTCTCAGACGTTTTTTCTTGCTTTTTAGCATGGTTTGTAATGTTTAGTTGAAAGCCAGACATGATGTATAAGACAATAGAAACTGAAGTAAATAGGCCTTTGGTGTGAGGTTTTATGTTAACCTGGTTAGCAATTGGGCTGTATTTAATGTTTGCTGTATCTGTAGGTTCCAGAGACTTCAAATTCCCCTGGTTACCTTCCCCCCACCACTACCACCCATTGTCTTTGGGCTTCCCTAATAACTCCACCTTAGATGAAGTTCTTTCAGCTGCTGGTCCACTGTTATTATACTGGAACTCTGTTGGTAAAATAAGATGTGAGGGAAAGGAAGCATTCCATAATCTTATGATTATATCCCAGTCTTTTGGTGGGACTGTGTCCCTGAGTTGTGACTAAATTTTTTTTCCTTTTTAGGTGAGACAGGACATCTAAGGGAGCTGAAGTCAGGTAAATGACAAACCTCCACATTTGCTAAGGCACTGCTAAAGTCTTTATCCCCAGAGAGTAGGCTTTTTTATGGAGAATGCTTTGGACTTATTTCATAATGGTTACTTTTTTCCTCCATCTGCCAGAACCATGAGATCTTTTTTGGTTCTTCACTGTGACAACCTAGTAGGGTTCCTAGAGGTAAAACCCACAAAAGCATAGAACTTCACTAAGACTGTGGACCCGAGAAGTTTTTCACTTTGATCCTAGTCCACACTTATACTTCAGAAATTCATCAAAATTAACATTTAAGTGACTTCTGCTCCAGGCTAGCAGATGTCAGCTGTGATTTTTTAGTATTCACCTATCTCTCTGGATTTCAAAGTGGTCGTTTGCTCTGCAACCTCATTCTCTGATGGGTCAAAGAAAAGTCATTGATTTTTATTTGTTCAGCATCTTCCTTACTGTAAGGATGTAAGTGATGACTGAAAGCCCTTTACGTGTCAAAGCAGAAACTGGAAGTCCCTTCACTTGTGTTTCAAGATTCTATCTGCAAAACGAAAAAGACTCTGCCATGGGGACTTCAAGGGCAATGACATCGTGCAGGAAGAGGGCTGTCAGGAGGTTTATTCTGCCATTCAGAACCTTACAGACTATATCTTTGTCCATGAGGATTTCTGAATCAAGCCATACAAGTACTAGATTATGCATTCCTTTTGGACTCTATATGCTTAACATTTTACCTACTCTGCACTCTCACAGGGAAGATGTACCTAAAATGGAGTCAGGCTCATGTTGGAAATAACAATGGAGTATATGGAAATCAGATGAGTTATAGGTTATGGGACTAAAAGTACAAGGCTCTATGGGATTAAAAGTACAAGGCTCCGGTGTTACAAACTCAAGATTTATCCTTCAGGTGAACCTGCCATCAAAATGACCATACTTCTTTGAGAAAAAATACAAACAAAAGGTCACCTGTTCTCCAGCCCTTTTCTCTTACCCCGTATTTCCCCCTTCCTCTTCCTGTCACGCCAAATAAAAACAAAAAACACCAAAAAAAAAAAATGTACAAGGCTCCAAGATGGCAGGGGGAATAGAAACGGCATATCCTGCCGTAGAATTGGGCCATAACATGAGATGAAGAAAGAAGGAGAAAGAAAGGTCTGCAATCTTCAGTAGCCTGGGATAACCCCTCTTCTCTTAGGATTCCAACTTAACCTCTGGATAGACTGCCTTCCTCCCACTGTTCAAAAAGTGTGATCACCACTATTTCTAGAATTATGATAAAATCCCAAATATGGTTCCATAAGAACTCATGAAGTCTATTCATCCGTCCAAGGCAAGAATCTTTTCAAGCCCAGTGGCATTACTAAGACAGTATCTACTCAGCCAAATCTCATCTTACAGTTTCCTAATCTCATTGTGCAGAACTTCACATTCTCAGAGAAGCTCTCAGAATCCTCATGCAACAATTAACATAATAATGCCACCTCCCACTGGAGCGCACTGAAGGCTTTTCAAGCACTTTCCTACAAATTACCCAATTCATAAGACCTTGCACAACAGACTTTTTTTTTCTTTCTTCTAATTATTATTCCAATGATTTTCTATTTTCTTCCAAACTTCTATTGTAATTTCTCTTTTCCACTCATTTTGCATCACCTTAAAGAAATACAGAAGACACTTCAGAGATGGATCTAGATCAGGAGATTTTGATCTTTTTGAAGTAAATGAACATGAAGTTTACTTAGACTGAAGCCAGCATTCACATCCTACAAGGAATATGGAGAGATAATCAGAAAACCTCACAAATGAGCACACCCAACAGAAACTGGGGAACTGCTACAACTCAGAGGCACACAGGAGACCCAGACATCCCGTGGTAATTCTAACACCAGGCTTCTGTAGCGCCTTCTCCCAGACATACCAGCTGATGGAAATAGACTCTTAATTGAGGATCAGGCCTAGTCAGAGTTTCAGATGGGACTGAGTCTACAGGGTATAGGCCTCTGTGGGCAGAGGGTCACGGCACACAATAAAGAATAAAATAACAGGTAGAGAGGTTAAAAGATGCTTAAGGACAAAGCAAGGCAGAAGACCCAAAGGCCAGGAAAACAGGACGTCTTCAGAAGATCATCCACAGGATAATCTAAGCAGAAGATGCTCAAGTCAGATTTCCTGGGTTCGAACCTCACCTCCACCAGTTACTAGCTATGTGACCTTGGACAAATTACATAACCAATCTGTGCCTCAATTTCTTCATCTGTGTAATGGGGAGAATAATGGTACTGACCTCACAGAGCTATCATAAGGATTAAATGAGTTAATCCTTGTAACATGCTTAGAAAAATATTTGGCACATGATGAAAGTGTTATACAAGAGTTAACCGCTGCTATTATTATTATTATTATTGTCTAAAGTTCCGGGATTTTTCATGGGTTTCTAGAGAGATAGAGGAAATCAATGAGATTAGGGCAAACATGTAAATAGAATTGGATTTTTGAGGCTGAAAGTTTGTGACCTAAAGCTTCTACCAGGCAAATATCAATAGCCAATTCCAGGAAATGAAGACAGTCCCGGAAGATGGAGTATTTCTCTTCCCTTTAATTTACACACATTGTCTGAAGTATGGGCTTCCCGGAGTTCAAAAACATTCCAGCAATAAACATCAAGGACCAGCATCTTCAATAACATGAATAAAAGGAACAATAAAGATAAATATGAGTGCTTATGAGCTGTGGGGCAGACTTTATAGTCCAAAACGAGGAGAAAGAAAAATTCTGGAGTCAAATCATTTTTTTGATTTTGAATTTTTGATGTTGAATTTCTACATGTTCTTCTCTTATCTCATTGCATAAGAAATATGCATGCTCTCTTTCCTTGAAGAGAAGGTCCCCTGTGACAGAGATGAAGTGGGCCAGAGTTGGAGTTCAAGTTGTTGGACAGGGATAGACTTAATCCTGTTTTTTAAGCAGTAATATCTGTTTTATATATAAAGATTTTTTTTTTTGCATAAAAAAAGAAGATGTAAAGATTATTTGTCTAAAAAAAGTAAGCAGAGTCCTGTTTTTTAAGCAGTAATATCTGTTTTATATATAAAGATTTTTTTTTGCATAAAAAAAGAAGATGTAAAGATTATTTGTCTAAAAAAAGTAAGCAGAGTCTCTGTGATGTGCTAATAACATGGAGAACTAAATGTCTGGCCCTTCAAATTCCCCAGTCTTTATTTCAGCCTGGCTAGAAAAGGAGATTGAAGCCACACTCCCAGAAATGTCATATTTATCGGCAGTGATAAATTTGGCAGAGTCTGAAGGACTCATCTGCACTTACTTTAGCAGCAAAGACTCAGAAAATGGGCAATTGCTTCCCCTCACATGAAAAAAGCATGCTAGAGCTGAGAAACTGATTGAAAAAAATGAAACCAGCCTACCAAAGATGAGAACTCCGAAAGATCATTCACATTCTGAGAAGGAATCCGAGTGCGGCTGAGAAAGGCAGGCTGACTAGCACAATGAAAGGCCCTGAGTAGAGTCTGCACACTGCAAATACCGGGAGTGTGGCTCACAGTGAAATTATTATTATTTTTTTTTTCTACCACTTAGAAGACCGAGATCAAACTGCTTATCTCAGAATCCTACTGGTCTACAACTCCGTCTCAGAATTCCTGCTTTTAGTTCTAATTTTCTAAGGTTCAAGAAAGACCACTGTTGGTTTGAAATAGACTGTTTCAAACTATTTGATTCCAATCCACTGAGAAATCAGATTTCTGAAAATATTCCAATTAGATTTGCATCTCTGTGACCCCTCCAGCCCTAACAACAAAGTCTAGGAACATCAGTTATGTATCCGCCAAACAAGTTGAGGAAGGCTTTTAATAAGACCAGATGGACAGATCACTTGGTAAGGTGGGTAGGGAGGGACGTGTATATCCTGTTCAGTGGTGTAAAGAGTGCTTGAGGATGTCTGTCTTCTATGGATGTAAACTACACTCTGAGTGGCTCCACATCCCATTTGATAGACCAGATGATAGATCAACTGATCTATCATCTACTCCGACTCTACACAAACTTGGCTGGACCACATAACCCAAGTTCTGTAAATGCAAAGGCCTGTTGTCAGTTCTTTCCTCCCCTTGTTTATTGTTATATGTTGACATCCATACGGGTTCTCAGGAAGGTCCTGAAGACTTCAGATTTTCACAATATTACAATTTCAGCAGGCTGAATGCTAAAAAATGGAAATTGGACAGACTGTTATCAACTTTAATCGACCATTAGAGCATCGGAGCCTGAAGGCACAGTATTTAACGGTTGGAATGGGGTGGTCAAGTAAAATGCTGTCTCTTTCATTTGGAATCTGGGAATAAAGCCAACCCAGATAAAAAGGGAAAAAAAGCCATTACTCTGACAGCTGTGGCAGAGCACAAGGATCAGCGTTACAAAGGAGGCCAAGATGCAAATATCGCAGTACACTTGGGTAAGGTTTGTCTACTGAATTCTGGTTTGCAGATTTAATGCATAATGGAGATAAATAAGCCAAGGAGTGAGGTACCAACCTACCAGAATGAAGGTTATTATCTAATATTAAAAATGGATCCTGTGACATCACATTTCATTGCCAGACTTGGCCTCAATATATCATCACCTTTCTGTGTAGCAATCACTGTCTTCTTGGAGAGGCAAATAATTTGCTGCCTTAGTTAGGCTCCTGTGCTTCAGCCCCTGGGCATGGTACACTGTGAATGCTTTAGAGAATGATTCTGGAATTAAGGTTTTTAATTACATCTGACGTTAGTGAGCTTTTACCTGTTGGCAGCCATCTTGTTAAAACCACCTGTGGGAGAAAAGTTGTGTTACTGGAAGTGTTCCTTTCTCCATTACGCTTCTGTTGACCACGTCACGGATTCCTTCCTGACACCATTTAGTCTGCTAATGTGACTTCTGCACATTAGGAACTTTCAGAATGTTAAACTGAGCACAGTTTTTTTTTTTTTCTTTTAAACAAAATATATTGTTTATGTAAGGAGTCTAATGGCCCATAACAATCCAATTTACATGTAAAGTACAAGATCTCATATTGAATCAGTTTTATTACTTCACATATGAAAGATATTGAGCAGTGGTAGGTATATTGTATTTGTATCAGAAAAATACAAGCGCAGATTTATTGGGCCCATGCTTAATAATATTAGAATCGATTATCCCAATGAGAGGAGAGACATCTGTTCACTATGGGAAGCAACATCATTTCCACAACACCACTATTGCCCAATAAATGTTTTACCCTCTTTGCTCAAAGAAATGGCCATATTTAAAGGGTTAATAAATTTTCCCAAAGTGATAACATCAACTCACTGTCAGCGGCAAGAGAATATTGTTCATACCATTTAAAATTTATTAAGCACATTTGGTTTGCTGGGCATTATACCAAACCCATCAAACATAAGATATTTTATCACTAGTTGCTATGTATGCTAATTACATTTATTCACTGGACCTCTCAAAAACTGGACTTAATCTTTCCCATATTTTCTACACTATGGAAACCCCAAATCTATTTTTTGTTTATATTTTAGGGCTTTTTCCTGCAAACTCCAATCATTATATGATCTCTTTGCAAAATAATCTGTACTCTCAAACTATAAACTGAAATATTTTAGGAGAGAGATAATCATTTTTTTATTAAGCTGAAAGG
>NW_007732675.1:115720-119324 GCF_000696425.1 Galeopterus variegatus
TTTTTTTATTAATCTGAAAGGTTATTCTGTAAGCACTGCTACAGAGAAGGAAGAGCAAACCCTGTTGAATGTTCCCAGTGAACAGATGCTCTTGATGCCCCCTTTCCTTTTACCACATTAAAATTTCATTTAATTTGGTTGAAAACTCCAATTTATAACATTTAAGTCAGATGGGAATGAAGCATAGCCTTGATTTAATAAATACTAAAAATAGATGGCAACACTGTAAGGGGCACACAATAATCTGAAATGGAACTAATGCAAAAGTAAATTTGTTTATAATATCCTGGTGGAACATTTGTTATACTTTTGAATATAAGATTTTCGGTATATGTTTTCACTTCTAAACATGGTTTCTTTGGGTTTTTTTTTTTTTCATCTTTTAAAAGGTGGAAAAAGCTTTTTTTCCCACCCTACCTTGCTTCTTGGAGTAAATGGTGGTCCCTTGGCTGAGTTGATGTGATTTTGCTTTTGGATTTGGTTAGAATGCACACATTTTTCATGGACTTTCACCCTCTCGGCATGCAAGCAAAGTTCAAACACAGCATTTCAAATAAACAAAACTAAATTGAACAGCTAAAACCTTAAAACCTTCTTTCAAGGAAAGGCAAGTGGATTAGTGAAGGCCAGACCACAATATGATTCCTGCCTACGCCTCACCGTTCTCACTCTAGAGGGAAAATGTGCATGTGTTGTTTGAGTATGTGAGTGTGCGTGTGAGCCCACACATAGTTTGCTTTTCTTGGGCCCTGCACAATACAGTCTGTGATATCAGTTAGTTATAAAACCCTTACATATATGGGCATTAGCTGTTTTAGTCCTGTCTCCCTTCAACAGAAAGGGAACACTTAGCCAAAATATGGAGCTAACATGAAAAAAATGTTTCCTATATGAGAAATCTTTTCCCCCTGCAAACCCCTGCCCCCTGCAGATTCCCAAGTCTAGACTTAGCTACTAAATCCAACCCTTGCCTGCATGAGTGCTCACCAGGGAGTAAAGGAATTGAAGCAGGTGAACCTCTGCCCAAACAGCAAGTGAGCCACCGGGGTGGGTTATAACTGCATGATGACTGGTCTCCAAAAATCACCAATATGCATCCACTGAATAATGAAGCACTCAGGAGCTCCTTTCTTTTTAGACTTCAGAGACTATCATTCAAATGCAAGGAAGACACGCATTTAATCAGCTGATAAACTTACTTTAAGATGCTCTCCTTATGCCTTGACAAGAAACTTACATTTTTAATGTGTTGCAGTTTCTATTCTTAATGTGTTAGCTCCAACCTTTTTCACTGATCATCATTCCTTACTAGGCAAGCACCCATTGCACCAAACTCATCAAAAAACTAAAACAGCCCAACAATTGGTGTTTCTTGGTCATTCCAGTCTGACTCGCAGTTCTTTAAGGATCACTGTTCATGTCCAAGCCATTGGGCTAGGCTTTGTAGGGGAAGCCAAGATGTAGGATATTCTGCTTACCAAAGAATTTCTAGACTCCTTGGGGAGGTAAGTTCCATATGTGATATAATTAGTAAATAACAAGGATGTATGTGATTAAAACATCAAAATGTGAAGCCACTGAGGTTCAGGGAAACAAATATTCCATTATATGTACTATCTGCCATTACCAAGGCAGAAAAGTAGATTAACGTTTTCTTGAAATATTTTCAGTGGTGATTAAAATAATGAGTTTTCCTTTCCTTGCCTATAAGCAGAAAAGTCAATCAATCATATCATGTTGGTACCTCACCATTCCATTCTCTTGATGAAACAAAAGCATTAATAAAGCCATGCTTTCTTAATACAGAATGCATTTTCCCAAAGAATGTTATACATGTGGCAATTGGTACCCATTTTATTTCAGCCCTTTAAAAGTACCTGACAAGCCCATCTCAGCTGTTATCCTCCTAACATAGGAGGAATCATAAAAAAAAGAAATTCTTCCAGAGTACCTCCAAGCTCGCTCTAGCTTGACAGCTTTAGTCATCCCCATTCATTAGTTCCCCTGTTCTCAGCCCTCTTCCATTTTCTTTGATGTCAATTGAGGCTGTGCCCTCTATCAGGTTCCTTGGATTGGCCTTATCACCCCTTCAGAACACAACTTCCTGCATCCGCCTGTGTGCTCCACATAGTAAAAGACCCTCCAACCCCTTGCTCCATCCAAGCCTTGCCAGAACACAGCCCTGAAAGACCCAAGGGTAATGGTTAGGGTCCAAGGGTCATTATAAGAGCCAAAGGTGTAAATGTAAAAGACAATATGCTGGAAGAAACTAGGGCGTTCTCTGACTAGAGAACTTTCTTGATGCCAGAGCAGTACTATAAAACATCTGTTTATCTGCATAGATTCCCCATCAGTGGGTGAGTTCTTCAAAGTATGAGACAAAGACTTCTGTATCTCCTCATTCTAGCACCAAGCCTAGAAAAATAACATGCAAGTGGTTGCTTAATTAATTAATTATATAATCCATGCTCCAAGGTTAATTAACTCCCCCAAACAAAACTTCCATTTATTCAGTGGTCTTGACTAGAGTTGAGAAGGAAAGCAAACTAACTGAATTAATTCACTCTGAGGCATAAATTATTAAAAATACATCGTTTGGAGTAGGACTTGGCAATGGTGTTTTTTCAAATCTCTCCAGGAGGTTTTCATGAGCAGCCTGGCTTGAGAACTACTGGCATAAAAAGCCCTCTGTGCTCCAGCCCCTGCTCTCTCTTCTGCTGCATCTGCAGCCGTCCACAGTGTGCATGCAGCGTCTCACTGGACCTCAACAGAGGCCCTCTCCATGCACACCTGGCTTTCCCACACCCTCACAGCTGTCTCACCACACTTGGAGAAACCTGCAGTGAAGGATGATGTTACTATCTCCCCACAGCCTTCCCATCACTATTCCTATTTGCCTTCTGAATCAGATTTTTTTTTTCTCGGAAATGGATGTCAAAAATTATGTTTCATTTTGAACAGGAGTTAAATCACCGGAGTAAAATACCACCTCTCCATAAAGAAACTAAATCAAAAGATACTGTGGAAATTATGGGAAACTGATGAATCTAAACAAGAAGAAAATGCAGAGGTTCCATTCTTTTAAGATTTACCTGCAGCAGCTCATCTCAGTGGTGGATGGATTTTGTTGGTGATGGTGTTGTCTTTCTTTGTCTTCAGAGTAAAAGCCATTGTCTAACTGTAGAAAAATATTGATCATAGCTTCCAGAGAGCTCAGAAAGGGCATGATAATTCCCAACCCCTCTCCTCATTGTCTCTTCATCCTCTAGCATAAAATAGCTGCACATTTTGGTAATGACTTAGTAGGTGCTGAAGGTAGAGCTTAGGGTTTCATTCTGATGGATTCAAACCTGACTCTGTAATAAGAGAGAATGTCTCAGCAACCAGATAGGGTGAATCAGGGCAGTTCTCAAGTACATAAAAATGGATGTTTATCATGAAATCATCATAACTGTATTCTCTGGTGATAGATCTGCTACACTCATGACTCCCTCTGAAATATTTAAGGCTTATTCATTTAAGATGACCCTGAAACATCCCCCCCAGTTCGTCTTCCCCATAGATGCCTTTTCTGAGCAATTTTGATGTAGCAGGGGGAAAAAAC
>NW_007732675.1:119855-120441 GCF_000696425.1 Galeopterus variegatus
CAGTTCGTCTTCCCCATAGATGCCTTTTCTGAGCAATTTTGATGTAGCAGGGGGAAAAAACAGGTAGGGAGATTTACCAGGATTAATTAATACACAAGAGGAAAGAGATACATGTGATTAAACTAACTTCCAAGGTCCATCATACATATTTTATTCATTTATGTGACTCTGCAATTCTGTCTTTGTCACTTTGGAAATAGCCCTAGATGTGAGACTGGTAACTTCATATGAGTGAAAGCAGGATGCAAGGATTCTTATGCTGGGAATTTGGAGAGACTCGAAGAGAAGGCTACAGAACTTTGGTCAGAAAGGACAGCACTTCCAGGAAGACAGAAGGGCGCGCCATCTCTGCATGCCCTGAGAAGACTCTGATTCTCTGTAAACAACATTCTGCAGGAAATACAGGAGACAGCCTTGGCAGGTAGAGCACAGTCCCCAGAGCAGTGGAAGGGCCAGGCTAGCATCCCCAGAACTCTCCTTCCCATGAGTCTCTCCACTGGCCTCTGGAGGTGCCATGGGCTTCTCTCTTCAGTTCTTTCACATTGTTTTTCACACACCCTCCACGAACCCTGCCATGTATGTCCTC
>NW_007732675.1:120799-127412 GCF_000696425.1 Galeopterus variegatus
TAAAATGATTAAAATATACACAAATAAAAGTCAAAGATTAAATTTTATATTTCATTGATTCCTTCTGCAAATACCACAGACTACACACTCAGTTACTATTTGCTAATGATGATAGAATAGGAAGCAAACCAACATGAGGGAAGGACTGGAGGCAGCAAAGGTCTGGGTCCCTGCTCACAAAGAGTCACTGGTGTCATCTGCCTGGTCTACCCCCACTCCCTCTACGCACTTGCCTTCAGTCCAAGCCAGTGGTGCTGATGCTAACTCATGGGATTTACAACAAGGCAGCTACCTTCCTGCAGCATTTTCACCTGAGACCAAAGGTCCAAAATATTGTCTCTCAACTGATGAATTTCTAAACACTAGGAATGCCATCAACTTTCAAAAACACATAACAGCAAGGGTCTCAGGGATTGTTCATCCCCTTCTAAAGCATCTCCAACAAGTCCTGATGAGTGCTCACTATCCACAAAATTCTGCTGCACAATTCCACATATTAGAAAGTATTCCCCTGAGCTCAACCAAATCATCCACCATGAAATCTCTATCCACTAGCCCTAGCNTCTTCAGTTCTTTCACATTGTTTTTCACACACCCTCCACGAACCCTGCCATGTATGTCCTCTCTTTACTCTTCTGTCTGTCTGGGATCTACCACCCATCCTTGGAAATTAAGTTTCAGTTCATTTCCATGCTGAAGTCTACCATGATGATATTGTTCAGCATTATCTGCTTCACTTGCAACCAGAAGGTTCTATCTGAGTGGGGTTGATTTCAAGAAGCAAACTCTCAACCACCCAAAGTAATTAAAAAGGAATTTCATTGTCTACTCACATCTCTCAAAGGACATAGAAAGGTCTCCAAATGCATAGATTATGGGTAATATTTATTAAAGCCCTGCTCTGTCAATTTCCATCCCATCCTGAAGGTACTCCAGCAGCACGCTCTTCAACCCCTCCCTAGAAAACTGCTCCTCCTCACCCAGCCCAGGAGGCTTTCTTTCTTCTTGTACTGCAGGATGGAAATTAGGGTAGTGACCACATGATTCTCTTTGGAGTTTTGGGAGAAGGGCAATGTCTGTAAACACACAGATCTCACAAATTTTTATCCCATCATACACTCATAATATACCCTTACATTTCAGGTATTTTTCCTATGTATTGAGCCTGTCTTCCCAAATAAATTATGGATTCTATAACACAAAACTTTTTGCTTTACTTTGTGTTTTATTACAATGCAGGTTTTCAATAATAGTTTGTAAAATGAATAAAATGATTAAAATATACACAAATAAAAGTCAAAGATTAAATTTTATATTTCATTGATTCNAAGTATTCCCCTGAGCTCAACCAAATCATCCACCATGAAATCTCTATCCACTAGCCCTAGCACTACTCTCTGAAGTTACGTAGAAGTCTAAGCACTCCTTCATGTGATCTATTCAGATAGTTTCTTGGCTGTTCTGTGACTCTTTTCTCTTCTTAGCTAAACCTCCTTTCCATTAGTTCTTCATCATGTAATATTCTGAATCTACTTATTATCAAAAATTGTAAAAAGTCTGATCTTACTCTGCTTGCAGGCTAACAAGCTAGAGTGACATAGTTTCCTAGATGCTTGCCAAAGACACAAGAGACAAAGGACTTTATTACTCATGGCATTGCAGGAAGCATGAGCTGCATGTTTGCATCAGTTCCCTTGATCTGCAAGTCCTAAAGGGGGCAAGGTAGAGGTGGGCCAAGGTGAGAGCTGTGCACATATGGGTGACAAAACCTGAGCTCAGGAAACCCCCGGTATCATGAAGGATCTGCTAGAAAACTTGCCTAACATTTGCCCTGGAGGGAGACATCATCTTTCTTATGCTGGTCAGAAAATAAATCTGCCCTCTTGCCCAGAGTGATGCCCTATCTCTATCTTCCAAAGCTTTGCAACTGCACAACACCCTTGAAAAATTAGTCCACAACTGTCAGTGCCTCTTGTTCAGAAGATGGGCACAAATTCAGGAGACACATGGAGAAGTGCCCCCCAATATGCATTCTCTTGATTTCCTTGACTCCTTCCCAAACACCCAAGTTGGACAATGCACTCTATACCTATGGCACACTTTCAAGGTCTGAATGCATATCTTTACTAATGCGGTCAAAGATTTGGAGACTCCATGACTTTCACAGGGGCTGGAAATCTGTCATTAGAGATGTATGACTTTGGATCTGTGGACTCAAACAGTTTCTTTGTCAAGGGGAAACAATGTTGGAAGGAAAGTGCTATGTCAAGCATTCCAGGACCCCAGCATCACTGTACTGGTTTGGCGGGGGGATCCTCAGGGGGAAGAGAAGGAGACAAAGGCTTATCTCAACCCTGCAGTCTTTCACTCATGTTGAGCTTTCGGTCAACCGAACCTCTAGGGCTTATTCATCCAGTTATTCAGCCTCTTCTCCTTCTACTATGGACTTGCACAATTGATTATACAAGTCTAAAAAAAATCTTATCAGACATGACCTATCCTTTGAGATCTTTGCAACCTGTTTGATCACTACATTTGTTATACATTATGATCCCTATGCTCCAAAGAATTGATCAGCTTCACTCCATGGTTGTCTTTTTATTTTTCATGATCAATAATGTCATGAAAGAAACTTGTCTCAAACTCAGGAGCTGAAGATTGCAATTTGAGTGATATACATGTATGCAAATACATATATATAAACGCATGTCAGCAGACACACATGGGAATGTGCTCACTTCTCCCAACACACACCCGAACACACAGCTCAGCACATTAAAATGGGCCCAAAGCACATGGTAGGCAGGGAGGTAGGCAGGGAGTCATTGGCTGAGTGCACCTGGTTGGAGCTGAGAGCACCTGCTGGGGCCCAGAAGGGAGGGCACAGCACACAGTGAAGCAGCTGGAGATGCAGCTTCTCAAGGCTGGCTTGAATATCCCCACCAGTAGTGTTCTCAAGGAGCCCCACAAGCGAAAAGTTCTCGGAAGAGAGAGCAGTGCCTGTTCATTGAACTTCTATTGCAAGCCAGCACTCCAGATGAATTTGCTCTTATCACCACCAAACACAGCAGCAAAGGTCTTCTTATCCTCATTTTGTACATAAAAAAATCAAGGCCCAGGTAAGGCAATGTGTCCACATTGCAAAGTTAATAAGCACCAAAACCGGAACCTGATCTTAGGGCTATCTGATCCAGGCTCCAACTGCCATTTAAGACACTACTCTGACCCCCTGTAGCCCTTGGCAAACCCCCAACCTGCATTTCCAAGTTTCAAAGGGGCAAGGTAGAGGTGCGCCAAGGTGAATGCTGTGCACACCATGAGTTTATGTCATAGCTGAGGAAACGTGAGCTCAGGAAACCCCCAATGTTATAAGGGAGCTACTAGAAAGCAAGCCCAGCCTGCTGCTTCCTACCACAGGATGCCACACAACTGCAGAGGAAAGCCCACAGCCTGCAGAGTAGCATGCATTCAAGCTCTCCACCCTCACCTGGGCCATGGGGCAAAGCCACCACCTGTCTGTGGGCAGCACTGACCCCCCTTCCTCACAGTGACAATGCCAGGTGCCCATCCTCCTCCTCAAGCACCCTACCTTACCTTGCCCCCTTTTCTACCAGATGAGGAGCATGACTTCTAACTCATCTGGTTTGCTGTTCACCAGCGACTTATCAAGAGGCAGAATAGTGTCATAAAGAGTCACTCAGTACAGCCAGAGTAAGTTCAAATCACAGCTCCCCCATTTTCCAGTTGTTTAATTTCAAGCCAGTTATGTAGCCTCTCTCAGCCTCAGATTTCTTATCTGTAAAATGGGAATAATGGCAGTGTCTACCTGTTGGAATTACTGGGCAGTTTGAATGAATTGATCAGTAAAAACAGGGCCTGGCACTCAGTGAGTTCAAGATCCATGCCAGTTCCTACATGTGCTGGCTCTGGGAATCCCCCATGAAATATCAAGCAGGGCCCCTGCCTGAACACTAGCAGCAGAGTCAATGCTCAGCACATAATTAGATGAGTAATTGATTAAAGCTGAGATGAGTGCTCTGGAGGCAAGGCACAAAGTGCAAGGAGAGCACAGGCGGGAAGGGTCAGGTGCACAAGGCAGGAAGGGTCAGATGCGTCAGGACCGGCTAGATCAGGGTGGGCAGACTGTGATCCAGCTAGTTTTAATAAATAAGGTTTCCTGGAACACAGCCTCATCTTTTCACGTTCAGATTTTCCATGCTGATTTCAATCTACAATAGCAGAGGTGTATATTCAAGACAGAGATCTTACAGCCCACAAAGCCAAAAATATTTACTATCTGGCCCTTTAAGGAAAAGTGTGCTGACCCCTGAGCTAGAGGAAGGGAAAGGGGACACCACACAGAGGAAGAAGGAAGGAATTTGGAAAATGTGAGTCCCTCAGGCATGAGCTCTCCAACTTCCCAAACCCATGCCTAAAAGTGCATCAACATGTAGACCTGGCTTCGTCCCCTTCCCTCTGGTCTCCCAGGAAAAGGCAAACGCTCTCCCATTCAAGACTGCCTCCTCCCCTCTGCTCAAGATCCCCTCTCTTCTTAGAACACCTCCTCCACTCCAGTTACTCTGAGGCAGGAAGGGTCAGGTGCGTCAGGACCGGCTAGATCAGGGTGGGCAGACTGCGACCCAGCTAGTTTTAATAAATAAGGTTTCCTGGAACACAGCCTCATCTTTTCACATTCAGATTTTCCATGCTGATTTTAATCTACAATAGCAGAGGTGTATATTCAAGACAGAGATCTTACAGCCCACAAAGCCAAAAATATTTACTATCTGGCCCTTTAAGGAAAAGTGTGCTGACCCCTGAGCTAGAGGAAGGGAAAGGGGACACCACACAGAGGAAGAAGGAAGGAATTTGGAAAATGTGAGTCCCTCAGGCATGAGCTCTCCAACTTCCCAAACCCATGCCTAAAAGTGCATCAACATGTAGACCTGGCTTCGTCCCCTTCCCTCTGGTCTCCCAGGAAAAGGCAAACTCTCTCCCATTCAAGACTGCTTCCTCCCCTCTGCTCAAGATCCCCTCTCTTCTTAGAACACCTCCTCCACTCCAGTTACTCTCTCTCCTTCATTTTCAGTCTCTCGCTCTTCCTCTTCACTGGACTCCTTTCCTCATGACCTCTCTCAGTTAGAGCCACTGTCACCCTCCCTGTCCACCCAGGCCAGAAACCTGGAGACATCCTTGACCACCCCTTCACCTTTGCAAGTCCAGTCACTCCCTGCTCCCTCCCTGACATCCCTCTACCGCCCCACCTCTCTCTTTCCATTGCCACTGCCCCTTTCAGACCCTCAGCAACTCTTACTTCTTACCCCAAAACTCGTCAGTCCTCCAGCTCCAGCCAATCCTTCCCATAATCCCCACTCCACCCCCACCCCTCCCAGCATCCTGCCTTCAGGTCATCACTCTGAAATGCAGATCTGACCAAGTCACATCCCCAGTGGCTCCCAATTGTTTATGGGTAAGAATGCAAACTTTTAAAATAGGTGTACAAGGGTACTTCAAAAAGTTCATGGAAAATGGAATTAAAAGATGGTACTAATCTTTCCATGAACTTTTTGAACACACCTCAAACAAAGTTCTACATACTCTGACACCCCCCCCACACACACACACACACACACCTCTCCAACTTCATCCCTGGCAAACTGGGATCATCTGTCCTATTACAGCAATCATTTAGCTTTCTCCCCGACTTCCTAACACCTCTGGACAACCTTCCATGTTTCACACACTCCTCACCTCATGAGTTTGTTGGGAAGAGACTACAAACCAGATGCTCACTTTCCCAGCCTCCCACGCAGCTAGAGTGAAGTTTACCCAAGGTGACCTGAGTTTCCCCCGTCAGAAAAGCCCGAGTCAGATTCTGAATCTTAGGCTACAGTATGCAGAAGGAGGCACAGTCCAGAGTCCACTCTGGCATGGCTGGCGGCAGTGATGTCAGGCTCCAGGGGCCATTTCCACTGCTCAGCACTGTGGTGTCTGTGGTGAGAGCCATCATAACTGAGTCCGGCAAAGGGGCAGTGACAGCTCCTCTAGATCACACAGCTCTGTTGTGCAATATTGAACATGATTCTCAGGTCTATAGCATCGAGCCCAGTGTTTCTGTGCTTCTAGAAATTCCGTCAACTCCCTGTTCTTCAGTCAATTCTTTTTTTTTCAGCTTATAATTTTATGTTTCTGCCTGAAACTAATAATCCTACCTGATATACCTGTGAAGTCTTTTCTCACATTCCATTTCCACACAACAGAGAAAACCAAACTCTCTCTCTTTTGGGCCCCCAGTACACCCTAACACGTGCACACACACACACACACACACACACACACACACANCTGATGGATTCAAACCTGACTCTGTAATAAGAGAGAATGTCTCAGCAACCAGATAGGGTGAGTCAGGGAAGTTCTCAAGTACATAAAAATGGATGTTTATCATGAAATCATCATAACTGTATTCTCTGGTGATAGATCTGCTACACTCACGACTCCCTCTGAAATATTTAAGGCTTATTCATTTAAGATGACCCTGAAACACCCCCTCAGTTCGTCTTCCCCATAGATGCCTTTTCTGAGCAATTTTGATGTAGCAGGGGGAAAAAAC
>NW_007732676.1:0-380 GCF_000696425.1 Galeopterus variegatus
TTGCCATCTTTCCATTCTTCTGAAGTAAGCATTTAATGCAATAAATTTCCCCCTTAGTACCACCTTTGCTGTATCCCACAGGTTTTGGTATGATGTATCATTATTTTCGTTAGTTTCAATAAACTTTTTGATTTCCTATTTGATTTCTTCTTGGAACCATGTCATTAATAGAATGCTGTTTAATTTCAATGTGTTTGTAGAGTTTCCAGAATTTTGTTTGTTATTGATTTCTAATTTCAATCCATTGTGGTCTGAGAAAATACATGGAATAATTCCAATTTTTTTGAATTTATTGAGACTTGATTTGTGACCTAATATGTGATATATCCTGGAGAATGATAGATGTGCTGATGAGAAGAATGAATATTCTGAGGTTGTTG
>NW_007732676.1:2097-4004 GCF_000696425.1 Galeopterus variegatus
CTTTTTTTTTTTTTTTTTTTTGTCTACCTGTGTTATTTCCAACAGCCCATCTTCAAGTTCAGAAATTCTCTCTTCTACTTCTTCAAGCCTGCTGGTTAAAGTCTCTGTTGTGTTTTTTGTTTCATTGAATGAATTCTTCAGTTTGGCAAGCACTGCTGCATTTTTTTTCAGGGCATTTATTTCCTTTTACATTTCTTCTTTCAGGTCCTGTATACTTTTCCTCATTCCATCATGTTGTCTAGTTGAGTTTTCTTGTATCTCATTCAGTTTCCTTAGAATTATCACTCAAAATTCTTTGTCAGACATTTTAAGGGCTTCTTGTTCTACAGGATCTAGATCTTGAGAGTTATTACCCTTTGGTGGTATACTTTCTTGTTTTTTCATATTTCTGGTATCTCTCCTTTGATGTTTAGTAATTGTGGCAAGGGGTTTCACAGTTCTTAGGTTTGACACTATTGTCTGGCTAGGTTGTTGCTGGAGTTGCCAATTTGGTATGACTGCCTCAGTGTCTGCTTGGTTGGCCACTAGTGCCTTGTGTGTGTTGTTGCCTCAGGTCTTGGGCTTCTTTGGGGAACCATCTCTATGGTCAGCATGCACTCGGCTGGGCTGCTCCGTCACACGGCCACACCACAGGGTGTGTGGTCTCTGCAGAGCTTCCGCCTCCCTTGCTGGACTTCTCCCTGCTCCATGTGCACTGGGCCGGGCTGCTGTGTCACGTGGTGGCATAACAGAGTGTGTGGTCTCTGCGGAGCTTCCACCTCCCTTACTGGACTTCTCCCTGCTCCGTGTGCACTCTAGTCATCAGATCTTTAAAAGGCCTAAACTTAGTTACTGAAACCTAACAGACAGACTTCTCCCAAACAAACAAAATGCTGTTTTTTTCATCCTTAAGTCATTTCTCATACCCCAAATTGTACCTTTTAATGAACAAATGATGTCTCACACCCATATGTTAACTTTAACAAACAAATAGTGTACAAAGGGGACTCTCAAAGAAGAATTATCAGCTGACCAGCTGGGAGCCTATCAAAGCCTCCACTAATGCTTCCTTCCTTCACTTACCAAAAGGCAGGGAATCAGTGGTTATGCTGCAGCTGGAAATCAAGGAAAGCCCCCTAAATCTCAGCCACATGGCTGGCCAACCACAGGCAGCTGGCACCCCCAGGAGGACCCAAACTTTCTAGCCCAGGGCACTGAACTTCTGGCTGGCTTGTAAAACTCTGTTACAGAACTCAGGTCTGGCTGCACACCCTCTTGTGAAGGAAAGAAAAAAAAAGAAAAAAAGACTCAGATGGCAAATAGTGTTAAAAAATCAGATGTATTCAGCTGAAGAAGATGGTAGGCTATCCCATCTCAAAGATGTAGATTTCATGAGAGTTTTTTTAAAGGGGGAGATGAGGTTGAGGGAATGGAAAGTGGGAAGTGAAAAGCAGAAAAGAAGGAGATGTGAGCTATGAAGGGACCATGGCTATGAGTCAAGTACGAGGAATTGCAAAAGCTTCATCTGATTTTGTTCTCACCTTCACTGTTATCTCCTGGCAATGCAAGACTTTGATTTGCTTCAGAGTAGAATCAACTCTTCTGAAAAGTCCTCTGCGTAGTTTTTCTTCACAGAACTCTGGTTGATTTGGCTGGTACCCCGGGTAGCTTCTGGTCATTTGGCCTTGATCACTTCTCAAAACTCTACAAGTCTCAAAGAAAGAAGTGTAAGCTTTGTGAAGTACTGACTAATTGCTCAGCCTTGTTTTCCTATTTAGCAAACAAGATAAAAAAGTCGGGAGGTGGGAAGAAAGAGAGGAGAGGAAAAAAAAAACTGACCTTTTATAATCTACCCCTCTTTTCATACGAGGAGGTTTTAGATCTCAATGTGGCTTTGGTCCTGCTGACTCCAGCAGTATCATTCCAAC
>NW_007732676.1:4806-5224 GCF_000696425.1 Galeopterus variegatus
GAGGAGGTTTTAGATCTCAATGTGGCTTTGGTCCTGCTGACTCCAGCAGTATCATTCCAACAATATCAAGTACTGGAGAAGATGTTGAGGAATTTGAACTCCCATATACTGAGGGTGGAATGACCACAGAATGATCTAAAGTCCCAGATGAGCTAAGTCTTCAAGAATTCACAGCCCTGGCATTATGAGTGAAGAAGCCTCCAGATGACTCCAGCCTCAGCCATTTGAGTCACCAACAGCTATTCAAGTATTCACAGCTTAAACTCCAGATACTGGGGAATAGAGACAAACCATTTCTGCACAAGAAGCAGGTATTTATTGTTTTGATTAAATCCTTTTTGAATTCGTAACTCACAAGTTGTAGGCATAATGGATGGTGGTTGCTTTGCAGCACTGACTTTACATCCCCAAGCTGGAG
>NW_007732676.1:5354-11174 GCF_000696425.1 Galeopterus variegatus
CATAAATGTTGGACTTCCCAACCTCCAGAACTTTGAGAAATATTTTTATTTCTTTATAAATTACCCAGTCTGTGGAATTCTATTATAGCAACACATAACAGGCTAAGATGATGTATTTTTATGTGTATATAAAATAATGCAGTAGTACATGCAAGTAATTTTATATGTATATATGTACACATATATATACATACCCACATACACACAGACATACACATACACACTCACATTGCTTTTGGAAATGCTAGCTTCTTTCTTATGCTCTGGAAAAAATTGCTGAAAGCCCAGAACTCACAGTGGTCATGGGGTGCTAAAAGATTTATTTTTATGTTTTAGAAAGCAAAAGATAAAAATTTTACCTGTCCTCTAGAAAAGAATAAATTGAACCTGAATCTTGTTTTCTAATTTATTTGGAGTCAGTACAGAGTTAGAATAAAGTAAGCATTAGAATTTGATGTGTCTGCATTTGGATTTGACTTTTGTTATTTAACAGAAATATGATTTTGGACAATTTTCTTACAAAATCAGTAAGGTTCAGCTTTCTCTTTTATAGAAGTAGAATAATTGCCACATGGGAGCATACTTATCACATAGGAAAGTAATGAAGATTAAAAACTATAATGCTGGGCTGGCTCCGTGGCTCACACAGGAGAGTGCAGTGTTGATAGCGCCGAGGCCATGGGTTCGGATCCTATATAAGGTTGGCCGGAGCGCTCACTGACTGAGCGTGGTGCAGACAACACCTAGCCAAGGGCTGCAATCCCCTTACCAGTCAAAAACAAACAAACAAACAATAATGCTTGTAAATTGCTTAGCATAATGTATATAAAAAGGATGAACACAATGATATATTGTTCTTATGTGAGAAGCTTCCATATTAAGACTGGTAGTTGTCAGTTAATCAAAAACTTATTTTAAGCATAGCATGTTTAGAAATAATAGGTGCATGCCTTAAAATTTTATGTGACATAGGGCCATGTGCAGATTTAGATTATCTTTCTTTTTTCATCACCTGTTTGAGCTCTAATCCATCTTTCTTGCAAAAAAATCACACCCATAATACACTTGTCAATTTCAGTTTTTTCTTCCATCTGAGTTGCATTTGCAAAACAAGCATAATCCTACCTTTTAAAGTTTCCCTCAAATGCTTACATTTTCATTACTAGTAATTCAAAATAATACTGTCAATAATTTATTATTAATAACTCTTTGCAAATATCCTATTTAGTTTTTATTTAGAAAAACTCATTTATTTTACATAAGCATTTGACAATTTAGATAATACAAGCACGAGAAGACTTCAAAATGTTCATGAAAAATGGAATTAAAAGATAAAAATAAAAACATAAACACAAACATAAGTGATGGAGTTTGGATGTGTTGTCTTCTCCAAAACTCATGTGGAAATTTGGTCTCCAATGTGGCAGTGTTGGAAACTGATTGAATTGTGGAGGCAGATCCCCCACGAATGGATTAATGCTTTCCCTGGGGGAGGGGGATTAATGAGTGAGTTCTCACTCTATTCTTTCCCATGAGAGCTCTTTGCTTAAAAAGACCTTGGCACCTTCTCTCTCTCTGTCTCTCTCTCTCTCTCGTGCTTGTTTTCACCATGTGATCTGCTTGTACCCACTGGCTGCTGCCACTTTCCGCCATGAGTAGAAGCAGTCTGAGGCCCATGCCAGATGCAGCTGTTCCAGAATCGTAAGCCAAATTGTCAGGTCCACTGCCGGCTAACCTGAACAGACCTAGCCTCGTTCCTTTTGGTGGGCGAGTGAATGGCCTGGATTCCCCTTTCCCTCCTGTCCCCTTTGGAAGGAGACGGGGAAGAGAGCCATGAAGAGAGGTGAGCACAGCCACCAGCCCCAACCAGCCTGGTTAAAGGACGCTCAGACGTGGCGGGGTTTCTGTCGAGCAGTTCTGTTTATTATCACACAAGCACTTGCTTTTAAAGGCAAATGGGGAAGGGAGTTTTACATCCTCCAATCAGCTTAAAGGTTATGAGAGCATGCATCCTGTCTCAATGCCTAGCTATTTCAATCACGCAGTGTTCCCGAGCACAGAAGCGCATATTTGGCCAATAAGGGCTAAGGCAAGGTTCCCGCAGACACTCCCACCCTACTTCCTCCCGGCGTTGTCTTAGGCTGCCACGTTAATACGCCCTGTGGGCCCATAATGGCACCGCTTGTAGTGTCACTTAAGGTGGCATTAGTTTTTAAGGCCCAACACGAAATAAACCACTTTTCCTTATAAATTACCCTTTCTCAGATATTTCTATTATAGAAACACAAAACGGACTTAAACAATAAGCTCCATCAAAATCAAGACATTTTTGTAAACAATGATACCAGCCATTTAATCCATCCCTAAAGAAATGAATGCTCTGGCAATTTAACCATTCCAATACAATCTTTTTTACATTATTAATTCAAAAAAATGGGTACCCTTTAAAGATTTTTTAAGATTAGGAAACAAAAAAAAGTAGTTAGAGGCATATCAGAACTGTAAGGTAGATGCCTAATTATTTTCCATTGAAACTCTCCCAAAAATAACCTTAAGAGGAGGAATGAGCAGGAACATTATTGTTGTGGTGAAAGACTCTTTAGTGAAGATTTACATTTTTTTCTGCTATGTATTTAGCTAATCTTAAAATATTCTCATTATAAGAAAATGCTATTGTTCTCCTACCCTCCAAAAAGTCAACAAACAAAATGCCTTTAGCATCCTAAAAACCTGTTCCATGAGCTCTTCTCTTGACCAGTCTACTTTTGCTTTGACTGGACCACTTTCACCTCTTGGTAGCCATTGCTTTGGGCTTTGTCTTGAAGATTATACTGATGAAGACGTGTTTCATCTCCTGTTACAATTCTTCCAAGAAATGCTTCAGGATCTTGATCCCAGTTGTTTATAATTTCCATTGAAGGCTCTGCTCTGATCTGCAGCTGATCTGGGTGCAATGGTTTTATCACCTATTAAGCAGCAAGTTTCCTTAACGTTGATTTTTTAGTCAGAATTGTGTAAGTTGAACCAATTGACATGTCTTAGATGTCAGCTATTGTTTCTTCTGTTAATTGTTGGTCCTCTTTAATAAGGGCACAAAAAGATTGACTTGTTGCTCACAAATTGATGTGGATGGTCTGTCACTGTGGGCTTTGTCTTCAACATCATGTTGTTCTTTCTTACAATTACTATTCACTTGTAAACTGATGATTTCTTTAGAGCATTGTCCTCATAAGTTTTTTATAAAGTAATAGTGATTTCATCATTTTTCCACTCAAGCTTCACCCTAAATTTGATGTTTATTCTTACTTTGATTTTAGCATAATTAATGTTGCTGTGATAGAGGCTTTTTCAAACTGATACTTTCTTAGTGCCTCAAACCAGATTTTGTTCAGACACATTATAATAAGTTCCTATGAATTTATTTTGAAGCACAAAATATTGTGCAATGTATGCATAGTGTATTCATAATATGCATTTTTCTCAAATGGTTTGAAGGCGTTCATAATAAATAAAACCAGAAAATTACAATAATAGTTCAACTTGCATAAATATGCTTGACAACAAATATTGGTAAATATTGGTGAGTTTGAAACTCACTTGTTGTCAGCAAGTGTATAAATTTATGCAAGAGTAGCCAGCACTAATTCTGAGTGGTCAACAAGCCACAGGTTCTTTTGTATAATTTTCTAAGGAAATGGATAAGGTTTAGTTGCTGATTATTTAGTTAACTGTGATGAACTAAGAGGGTTTCTAATCTATTATTATTGATGGTATTAAAATATCAACTGTCCAGTTCAAACCAGATTTTGTTCAGACACATTATAATAAGTTCCTATGAATTTATTTTGAAGCACAAAATATTGTGCAATGTATGCATAGTGTATTCATAATATGCATTTTTCTCAAACGGTTTGAAGGCAGTTCATAATAAATAAAACCAGAAAATTACAATAATAGTTCAACTTGCATAAATATGCTTGACAACAAATATTGGTAAATATTGGTGAGTTTGAAACTCACTTGTTGTCAGCAAGCGTATAAATTTATGCAAGATTAGCCAGCACTAATTCTGAGTGGTCAACAAGCCACAGGTTCTTTTGGATATTTTTCTAAGGAAATGGATAAGGTTTAGTTGCTGATTATTTAGTTAACTGTGATGAACTAAGAAGGTTTCTAATCTATTATTATTGATGGTATTAAAATATCAACTGTCCAGTTGTGCCAAGTGTCCTTTAAAAGCCTCTCTAGTAATATAATTTATACCCATATTTAAACACAATTTAATTTATTGTTAATGAATATCACTCTCATATCAAACTGATATAAAATTTGGCATTAATATGGCTTTTTATTACAAAATAATATACTATTGCTAATGTTAAATGAGCAGAATCAGGGATTAAACAAAGGAGGTCAATGAATAATTGTATTTAAAATTGATTTGATTCAGTTCTTCATGGTTTTTAAAGCTCTTTAGTTTCAAGGATACGACAATATAAAATGCATGTTCAACTTCCATAAAGAAGTGTTTTTCTCTGAATGTGGTAATAAATCATTTTCCTACCTCTGGTAATATTCTTGTTCATGTTTTCTAGTAAAGTATGAAATAATAGAGTAAAGTAAAACTCAGTTAAAGATTTCTCATTTGCAGTTTGGCAGTCTTATTTTCTAAGATAGATGTATATATCTATCTTAGAAATATATATCAATATATAACTTAGAAATATATATATATATTATAATATATATGTGAAATATATATATATATATATACATAAATATATATATACATAAATATATATACATATATATATATATATATATATATATATGTATTATGTACGTAGAACATCAAAACATATTAATAGCAAATGTTCTTCCTCAGTTTTCTATAAACAGTGATTCTGCATAATTGCTTAGAACGTTTGCTATATTGTAGATAGCCGTGGAATGATGAACCTAATTCAAACCAGCAGTGTTGTTAAGTACCGATTTGAATTCAACTGTATACTAGTCATTTTGGGGAAAGAAGAAAAGAAGACACAACAGTTCCTGTTCTCTGAAAGCTTGGGATGCAGCCTACAAAATGAATCCATGAAAGGTAAGAAGTATGCTTCCTGAGTAAAGGGAAAGAAAGGACCCCTCTCTGCCTCACAAATGGGACTAGATCAGCTAAGTATACATGGAAAAGACACCACTTATAGCTGAGAATAATTGTTAGAATTTTGACAAAGAAAAAGGAGTAATAAAAGCATATTTTACATAAGAGTTTAAAAAAAAGATAATGGGAAAGCAAAATGCAGAGTAGGCTTGGGAAATGCTTACTTTTGAAGGTTAGTTGGAGCCTAGTTAGTGTAGATAAGGGGAAGGAAGAACAGGTAGGCAACAAGGATTGGAGACAAATCCTGGAAGATCTTGAGGGCCATTCATTTTTTTTTTTTTGTCCTTTTTTGTGACCGGTAAGGGGATCTCAACCCTTGTCTTGGTGTCGCCTGCACCACACTCAGCCAGTGAGCACACCGGCCTTCCCTATATAGGATCCGAACCTGCGGCCGCGGGCTAACAGCGCCGCAGTCTCCCGAGTGAGCCATGGGTTCGGCCCACCAAGTTCAGAACTTTTTTTTTTTTTTTGTCTTTTTTTTCTTTTTGCGACCAGTAAGGTGATCGCAACCCTTGGCTTGGTGTCACCCGCACCACGCTCAGCCAGTGAGCGCACCGGCCATTCCTACGTAGGATCCGAAGCCGCGGCTGGAGCGTAGCTGCGCTCCAAGGGCCGCACTTTCCTGAGTGAGCAATGGGGTCGGCCCTTGAGGGCCATTC
>NW_007732676.1:11615-22066 GCF_000696425.1 Galeopterus variegatus
CTCCCTGGGTTAGGGAGGAAGGTTAATGACTTCTTGTTCTGTTACTTAACATGAGAGCTTGTTGTTTAAAGGGCCCTGGCACCTCTCTTTCTCTCTCTTTCTTTTGCCTTTCTCACATCATCCCTCGTCAGGATGATGTTGATGTTGGGTTTGTCCTGCATGGCTGTTATTGTGCTGAGATACTTTTCATCTATACCTAATTGATTGAGAGTCTTTGTCATGAAGGGCTATTGAATTTTCTCACATGCTTTTTCTTCATCTATTGAGATAATCATATGGTGTTTGTCCTTGATTTTGTTGATGCGATGTATCACATTTATTGATTGGCATATGTTGAACCATCTTTGCATTCTTAGGATGAATCCCACTTGAACATGTATAATCTTTTTAACGTGCTGTTGTATTCTGTTTGCTAATATTTTGTTCAAGATTTTTGTGTCTATGTTCATCAAGGATATTGGCCTGTAATTTTCTTTTTTGGTTGCATTTTTGTCTGATTTTGGTATCAGGATGATGCTGGCCTCACAGAATGAGTTTAGGAGAATAATCTCTGTTTCAATGCTTTGTAATAGTTTGAGAAAGATTGGTATTAATTGTTCTTTAAAGGTTTGGTAGAATTCAGCAGTGAAGACATTCAGGCCTGAGCTTTTCTTTGTTGGGAGATTGGTAATTACTGCTTCAATTTTGTTGCTCATTATTGGTTTGTTCAGGTTTTCTATTTCTTCTTGATTCAATCTTGGTAGTTTGCATGTGTTCAGAAATTTGTTCATTTCCTTCAGATTTCCATATTTGTTGGCATACAGTTGTTCATAGTAGTCTGTAATGGTTCTTGGTATCAGTTGCAATGTCTCTTTTTCTGTTTCTGAGTTTTATTTGGGTCTTTCCTCTTCTTTCATTAGTTATCTTAGTAATAGTTTATCTATTTTGTTTACCTTCTCAAAGAACCAACTTTTTATTTCATTGATCTTTCGTGTATATATATATTTATTTTTTAACAAAAAAAATATATATATATTAATGGACTGTTGAAGTGGGGTACTCCAGGCAAGGTATTGAAAGTTTGGGGTAGGAACCTTTCCCCCCAGTAGTGATGCTGAGGCCTGTTGCTGCTCAGCTGGAGAATCCACTATGGCTGAAACCATTGCAGATGAGGACAGGCCCCTGGGATCCCAAGAGCATTGATGGAACACCCTGGTTCTCCTCAGCTGGGGTGGGCTTTCCTGCACAAGGCCATTGGGGTTGTGGTTGGGTTGACTGATTTGGGGTTTGGATTAGTCTTTTTTTGTTCTTTGAGATATAACATTAGGTTGCTTATTTGAAATCTTTCTATTCTTTTGATGTAAGCATTTATTGCAATGAACTTCCCTCTTAGTATTGCTTTTGCATTTGCAGTATCCCATAAGTTTTGGTATCATATCTCTTTATTTTCATTAGCTTGAAGAATTTTTTTAAAATTTCTTCTTTAATTTCCTCTCTGATACATAGCTCATTCATGAGCGTATTGTTTAATTTTGATATGTTTGTATAGTTTCTAGAGTTTGGGTTCTTATTGGTTTCTAGTTTTAATCTGTTGTGATTTGAAAAGATACTTAAAATGATTTCAATGTTTTAAAACTTTGTTGATACTCAATTTGTGGCCTAACATGTGGTCTATCCTGGAGAATGTTACATGTGCTGGTGAGAATGTATATTCTGTAGTGTTGGATGAAATGTTCTGTAGATGTCTACCAAGTCCAATTGGCCCAAAGTATACTTTAAATCCTGTGTTTCTCTGTTAATTTGTGGCCCAGATGATCTGTCCAATGTTTAAAGATGGGTGTTGATGTCCCCAACTATTATTGTATTAAGGTCTATCTGTCTCTTTAGGTCTAATAGTGTTTTCTTTATATAGTTGAGTGCTCTGATCTTGGGTGCATGTTTATTTATGATTGTTGTATTCTTTTGCTGTATAGATCCCTTTATCATCACAGGATGACCTTCTTTGTCTCTTTTTACAGTTTTTGGGTGAAAGCCTATTTTATCCAATATTAGAATATCTACTTCTGCTCATTTTTTCTTTTTCATTTGTGGGATATCTTTTTCCATCCCTTCACTATTAGTCTCTGGGAGTCTTTACATATGAGGTGAGTTTCTTGTAGGCAGTATGTAGTTGGGTCAAATTTCTTAGTCCATTCAGCCATTCTATGTCTTTTGAGTGGGGAATTCAATTCATTTACATTTAGGGTTGTTATTGTCAGGTGTTGTCTTACTCTTGGCATTTTGTTGATTTTTGGTATGGTTGTTTTAAATATCTTTTATTCCTTTTTTCCCATTTTATTGTTTGTCTTAGGTGTTTCTTGGTGTTTTGAAGTGGCAAGATACAGTTTCTTTTTCTTTCTTGTGTGCATACTTGCTCTACCAGTGGGTTTTGTCCTTTGTAGTGTATTCATAGTGGTGATTATCGTTTTTAGGGTTCCAGATGAGGACTCCTTTTATCTCTTTATAAAGTTCCTCCTTCAGATTCTGGATTTATTTATTTTATTTATTTATTTTATTTTTTTATAGTGCTTGTGTTATCTATCTGAGGATTTTTGGATCTCATCGAATTTCCTTAAGTTTGTTACTTAAAATTCCTTTTCAGTCATTTCATAGGTTCTTGTTTTTTTGAGGTCTTGTACTGATAAGTTGTATTCCTTTGGATGTGTCATAATTTCTTTTTTCTATTTTCTTTTTCTTTCTTTTTTTTTTTTTTTTGTACTTCTTGTATTCCTACATTGATGTATGGGCATCTGGCTGAGCAGTTGTTTCTTCTAATACTCAAGAATGGCTTTTTAGGAGATTGATTCCCTCTTATAGATGTGTTTTATATTGTCTGTTGGGTAGGGTGTTTTAGTTTTTGTTCCTGGTAGATGCAGTAGTTTACTCTCTGTGTGATTACTTTGACAGTATTCAATGTTGGAGTTGTCTGTGAGTACCTCCATGGCCTATACACTGAGGCACTCAGTAGTTTCTTGCTGAAGTGGGGGACATTGTTTGGTGCTGGCCAGGTCATGGGCACGATCTTCAGTTCTTGGGAGAACCTGTCGCTCACAGAGGTGGTTGACACTGAACCACCTTGCTACCACCCCAACTAGTGTTCTATGATGCTGATAAGTGCTCTGTGGTGATCTGAGATGGACAACACTGGGTGGGGTTCCTGGGGGTCATGATTAGGACCTTAGGCTTTCAAGGGTGTCCTGGGGTGATCAGCAGCACCTCAGCTACAGTGGATTACTCAGTGGTGTCACTGGACCTCACAGCAGAGCCCTGTACCCCAACGTGAAGCATTAATGTATACTATAACTTCACTGTTGAAGTGGGCAACACTGAGTGGGATCACTGAATTTGTGTGTGGGGCTCTGTACTCTCAGGTGGAACACTGGGATGTTCTGAAGCACCACTTTTGAATTGGGGTACTCCAGGCAAGGTATTGAAAGTTTGGGATAGGAACCTTTCCCCCCAGTAGTGATGCTGAGGCCTGTTGCTGCTCAGCTGGAGTATCCACTATGGCTGAAACCATTGCAGATGAGGACAGGCCCCTGGGATCCCAAGAGCATTGATGGAACACCCTGGTTCTCCTCAGCTGGGGTGGGCTTTCCTGCACAAGGCCATTGGGATTGTGGGTGGGTTGTTCTACCCTCAAGGGAGAGGCCAGATCCCTCTGAAGCCCCATTGTTGGGGTGAGCAGCTCTGGGCAGGCTCACTCGTGCTGCAGGCATGTGTGTATGACCAGGAGAGGTGTACGAGTCTTCTACTACCTCTTCCTGGTTGCACAAATTGCAAGTGCACCTTACCAAAGAAGGTGGGGTTTCCACAAGGGGCTAGGTACCCCAATTAGGCAGTTTTCTGTCCCTGTAAAGTGTGCACACCAACCTCCATCCTGAGAGTGGCATTGTCATTGCACTGGACTACCTGTTCCAAGGTTACAGGATACCACATGAACACAGATGTGGGCAAACTAGCACAATGATGTGGAGACAGGGGAGTAAAACCACAGTGGGGACCAGAAAGTCTTTGAATATTGTTTCCAATCTCACATCTATGACTGATGCAAATGCCTAGGGTCTGGGTGGTGGGGGTGGTTTAGCATGTGCCCCTCCCTGGGTCAGTTTAGTCATTTGTGTTGCCCGGAGTTCCCAGCATCAGACACATGGCCACAGAAGCTGCCCCTGAGAGAAGCATGTAGTTTATCCTCCCACTCCTCACAGCTATAAGTATTGTACAGGCTTCCGCCAAGGTACGTGGGGTCAACAGCTGCGGGCACCAGACCTGAATAAACTGTTTTCTAGGTCTAGTGGGTGTGCGCCCTAGCCCCCTCCATCCTCAGGGTGGCACCCTTGTGCACTGGACTATCCATTCCCAGGGCACAGTGTTGAAGCCAAGGGTCAATCCTGGTCCTAGGCTTGCCACAGCTGTCTGGGATCCAGAGGGTGGGGGGTGCTTCCTGTGAGGCCCTCTCCAGGCCAGTGCAGTCACACAAGCCCTCAGCAGTTCCTGACACTGAGTGCATGGCTGCATGGGCAGCACAGACATCCCTCATTGATTGGGCCACCAGTCTTCTCACCTTCCCCCAGGCAAAAACTTCTCCTGAATCCTCTCCTCTCTGTGTTATGGGATGGGGTAGTGATGGTTGAGAATTTTTCCTATCTCTTTGTGGCTATGCTGATTTTTTGCACTCACCAACATCTCTGCTACTCCCTCAATGTATTCCAGTTCTCTCCTTGTATTTTTCTTGTCCAAGTGTAGCTGCACATTTGATACATTCTCCATCTTTGTGGGAGAGATGAGCAATGCCTTCTTCTAGTTGGCCGTCTTGCTCCGTAAGCTGTAAGTAATAATTTAAAGTGAAATAGGAACTTCCTAAATATACTCTACAAAATAAGGGGGTTATCCAAAGAAGGAAACAATTTTCCTTCCTAAATAAAAAAAAATTGTCAATTTCACAAACAATGAAATATTCTAAATTATTTCTCTTGCAATGGAAAATTTTATACAGTAGGGCCGTGTGTGTGTGTATAGGTGTGAGCATGTGTGTGTGTGTGAGACAGTGAAAAAGAGTCACGCTATATGTTAAGATAACACATATTGGTTAAACACATACACTATTTTTTAATGTCAGTGATTTATAATGACACAGTTTTGGATTTGAAAGATGAGTTAAAAATATTACTACACTCTAACTTCTTTTGTATTTTAAATAAAAAATTGGGGCTGTGTATGATGAGTGATCAAAACCAGACCATGCATCCTAAGTAATAAAGTGGGAATTTGAAGGTTGATTTGTTCTTTATTCAAAAGGAAAACAAGTGTCAAAGAATGAATCACTGAAGAGATTGAAATGGAGAATTGCTACTGGCTTTGAGGAGAGAATAGAACTGTAGTGGATTGAATGTCCCCCGCAAACTCACTGAAGCTTGAATTGGGTCTCCCAAGTTTTATGTTGTAGAAACTTGGCCCCCACTGTGACTGTTCAGAGGTAACCTACTATGGTAATTGAAAGGTGGGGCCTGGAAGAGGTGATTAGATTGTGGGACCATGCCATAGTGAATGGATTATTAATGGTGGACAGGGGTGTAAGTCTGAGGACTTTATATTTTTTTTATTTTTTATTTTTTTTTTTAAAGAATGACCGGTAAGGGGATCTTAACCCTTGGTGTTGTCAACACTATGCTCACTAACCCAGCCATCCCTATATGGGATCCAAACCTGTGGCCTTGGTGTTATCAGCACCACAGTCTTCCGAGTGAGCCACGGGCTGGCCCGATTCTGAGGACTTTCAAAGGAGCGTGCATGAGGAACTATCTTGCTCTCCACTGTGCAATTTTTGCAACGTGATATCCTGCATTCACTGAAGTCACCACCAGAAAAAGCCTTCACTGGATGTATTCCCTGGACTTTGCATGTTCTAGCCTCAGAAACTGTGAGCAATAAATTTTCTTTTCTTAAAAATTACCCAGTTCTTTGTATTTGTCATGAGCAACAGAAATGCACTAAAACAAGAACTCTGCCTTCCATTTTATCCAGATGCCCAGTGCTAATCCTTTCTAGTTCAGATTTTAGGGTTTTTTTTGTTTTGTTTTGTTTTGTTTTGTTTTGTTTTGTTTTGTTTTGTTTTGTTTTGTTTTGTTTTGTTTTGTTTTGTTTTGTTTTGTCCTATATAGCCCTAAAACAAATAAGTGGAAGGAGGAAAAAAGCTGTCTTAGAAAGTAAAGTTTGATTTCACCCATTCTTTCGTATTTTTTATTTCAGACATCACTGTGCAGTCTTATGGTATATCTCTATTTTCTTAGAATTTTGTGAATTTATTTGTGAATGTGATCTATGAATTTCAGACTCCCCTTTTAAGATTCTATCATGACTTAAATTTTTAAAATTATACTAACATAAGTGGAAATCTTAATACCAACTATTTTATTGATTTTTAAATGTAGCTTATCACAAACTCTAATAAAACTAAGCATGATCTATCCACAATTTACAACAAAACCATGAAGTATTCATTATTTTGACAATGAGGGCATTCTCAGAGCAAGAGTGATTAAGTAACCTGATTGTAAATATGCACTTTTAAATATTAGGCTGCATTGCGTCAACGGATCAAGTAAGTTGGTATTCCTCATTGTGATCCAGTCTCCTAAGTTCTTTATTAATAATAATCATTATTATAATTATATAGATTAAATATATACATGCATATAAATATGTATGTATAAAGCTATGCATCCTTTCTTATTACCCTGAACATTGGGGCAGCCCCAACACAATCATGATTGCATATAACTATACATTATGTTTATATATTGAATTTTTCATAAAGAACATGCAATGGAGTGTTAAGTATATAACTTGGTAAACAAATATCTGTCTGTCTACACTACAATCTATATAAAATAGTATATTTTAATTTCTATCTAGAAATGCATTGTAAATCCCAATAAAATCTTGAAACCTTATACATATCTCACCCTTTTCATCTACTAGTACAAATTCTACAATGAGAAAATGTTAGTCTCCTTGGCCTTCCATGGTAAAGAGCTTCTTATTTGTTTGTTTGTCTGATTTTAATGGCATCTTATAAAACCACAGATTTATTTCCATGTAAATTATAGCATTTTCTTTTTATATTTTTAGTTTATATAATTGCCATGGGGCTTGTCTACTTTGATTATTATATCCCCAGTGACTATTACAATGCCTGTAACATAGCAGACACTTAGAATTTGTTATAGACTAACGTGCATGGATGTTAACTCCTGCAGTATTGCGTGGTCAGTAAGTATCAGAGCCAATAATATAATCAGGATAGTTAACAAATTTTACCACATTATGGTCATAGATATCATATGCCTCTCTATTTTCTTTTCTATTATGTTTAACTCATGACAAAATCAACAATAAGTGTACTTATGGAGCCCATTCTTTGTAATGATTCAGATAGACACACACACCATGGAGTAAATTATTTTAAATTTGTCTCTCTCTCTATCTATCTCTCAATCTATCTATATCTAATTAGTGTATATATGCCAAACAATGCGTTCTAGTTTCTGAGTGTGCAAATGTGATACATATAGATACAAAAGCCTCCTTGGAGCTTATGTTCAGCAAACAATCTTGTCCATAAACAAGTTTAAAATATTATTGAATGTAAAAAATAATTGAAGACATAATGTCTTTTGAGAAAGAGTATTGATTAGGACTTTTGTCAGTAGCTATTTAGATAAAGTGGTAAAAATGTCATTCTCAGGAAAGCCATTAATGAGGTAGAAAAAAATTCAAAGTATAGGAAAAAATTAGACAATGTGAATTTTTCAAGTATAATGAGACCATAACATTCTAGAAAAATATTGGAAGACTACTTTGTTTGGTATGTATCAGTGTAGTGGATTAAATTATGTCCCCCCAAAACTCCCTGAAACTTGAATTATGTTCCCCAAGTTTTATGTATTAGAAACTTGGTCCCCACTGTGACAGTTAAGAGGGTGGGAAATCCTGTTATGGTAATTAAAAGGTGGAGCCTTGAAGAGATGATTGGATTGTAGGACCATGCAGTAGTGAATGGATTAAAAATGGTGGTCAGGGGTGTGGTTCTGAGGGATTTAAAAGAAGAGGAGAGTCTGTCTGTCTCTCTGCTCTCTTGGCTTCCACCATCTTTCAATGTGAGACCCCTGGGTCACTGTCATCACGACCAGATGGACTTTGGACTTCTCAGCCTCAGAAACTGTAAGCAATAAATGTTTTTTCTTCATAAATCACCCAGTTTCAGGTATTTTGTTATAGCAACAGAAAACGAACTAATACAATCAGTAAGTGGCAGTGTACAAGAAATTATGTTTGGCCAGTATATATTTAGAAATCTATTCTACCTTATTACCAACCAAAGAAATGTAAATTAAAAACAAAATAAAATATTAACTTACTACCATTTTACTCTCTGTGAGCAGCATTCAGCTCTGTTTCTATTTTTAGATTCCACACATGAATGAGATGATGCAATATTTGTCTTTCTGTGTCTGCCTTATTTCACTCAGCATAACATCCTTCGGTCTCATTCACGTTGTCTCAGATGACAGGATCACTTTTTCTTTTCTTTTTTTTTTTTTTTGTCCTTTTTGAGACCAGCGCACCGCGCTCAGCCAGTGAGCGCACCGGCCATCCCCACATAGGATCCAAACCCACGGTGGGAGCGCTGCTGCGTTCCCAGCGCCGCATTCTCCCGAGTGCGCCGTAGGCTCGGCCTCACTTTTTCTTTTTTTTAAGGCTGAATAATATTCTCTTGTGTGTACATATACCCATTTTTTTCATCCATTCTTCTGCTGATGGACATTTATGTTGTCTGTATACTTTGGCTATTGTGAAAAATGATGAAATGAACATGATAGTGCACATATCTCTTCACAATACTGACTTCATTTTGTTTGGATATATATCCAGAAGTGGAATTTCTGGATAATAAGGTAATTCTATTTTTAAATTTTTGAGGAACCTCCACAGTGTTTTGTATAATGGCTGTACCAATTTACATTTCCAACAATAATGTACAAGGGTTCCCTTTCCTCCACATCATTACCATCTTTTTTTTTTTTTTTCTTTTGTATAATAGCCATCCTACACATGTGGTGATATATCATTGTGGTTTTGATTTGCATTTCCCTGGTGATTAATGATGTTGAGTACATTTTCATATACTTGTTTACGATCTTTATGTGTTCTTTTGAGAAATGTCTGTTCAGGTCCTTCACTCAGTTTTTAATTGGGTTATTTATTTACTTACTTTTTGCTGTTGAATTGCATGGATTCCTTACATATTTTGGCTATTAACTCCTTATCAGATGTGTGGTTTACAAATATTTTTCTCCCATTTTATGATTTGCCATTTTACTCTGTTAATTTTCTTCTTTGCTGTGCAAAAGCTTTTTAGTTTAATGTGATCCCACTTTATTTTTGCTTTTGTTATCTGTGTTTCTGGAGATTATATATATATAAAATCATTGCCAAGACCAACGGCACAAAGATTTTACTCTAGGTTTTCTTCTAGTAATTTTATGGTTTCAAGTCTTATAGTTAAGTCTTTTAATATACTTTGAAGTTATTTGAAGAAATCTGAAGGAATCAGATTTCATTTTCTGCCTGTGAATATTGTTTTCCAACACAATGTATTGGAGAGACTATTCTTTTCTCATTGTGTATTCTTGGTGCACTTTTCTAAGAGAGGAGATCTAAAATGTACCCCCCAGACACAGAAATAACTAAATGAGGCAGTAGATATGTCAAGTAGTGACAAATTCTACTACTGATTTCACTACTGAGTGTAGTGAAAATTTCACAATGTATTTACATATCAAACTGTCAAGTTAGTTGTACAACTTAAGTGTATACAATTTTGACTTTCAACTATATCTCAATACAGTTGGAAAATATTAAAAATAATTAAAAACAAAACAATTTAATAGCAACATTTACAGATACTTTAAAGAAAAGACCTACAATTTATGCACATCTCCTGATCATGACAAAATATTCTTAACCTCAATTCATAAAAATATATAAATTAAAATTATAATGCAATATTATTTTATACCTATCATATTGGCAAAAATTGAAAGTTTTAAAACTCCAAAGAAATAGATTACTTGGCATTATCTATAAATATTTCACAGGTAGAGAAATTTTGACTCAGTGACTCTACTTATACAATTTTATTGTACTGAAACACAGAGGGAAAAAAAGGCCTCATGCATAAAATTATTTTTACAGCACTGTTTTTAAACAGTGTTAAAAATACTCAATGTTCACCAATGATTACTAGTTAAATTAATTATTCTTGGGCCGGCCCAGTGGCGCACTGGATAAGTGTGCCGCTTGGGAAGCGCGGCGGCGCTCCCGCCCGAGGGTTCGGATCCCACATACAGACCGGTTCCCACTCACTGGCT
>NW_007732676.1:22466-41047 GCF_000696425.1 Galeopterus variegatus
CTCAGTGACTCTACTTATACAATTTTATTGTACTGAAACACAGAGGGAAAAAAAGGCCTCAGGCATAAAATTATTTTTACAGCACTGTTTTTAAACAGTGTTAAAAATACTCAATGTTCACCAATGATTACTAGTTAAATTAATTATCCTTATTTGTTTATAAACATGTAATTAAATATAATATGCTTCTCTAAAAATAATAGGAACAGGGATCATCCATAGTAGAAAAAGAGAAAAAGTTTCATGTTTTAAAAAAATGGCAAAAAAATAAAACACATGGAAAAAAGTTGAAAAATACATAAAAATATGGGATTAAGATAAATAATGTATAGTAAAGAAAAAGAATATATAAAAAAAAACATTTCAAGTTAAGAAGAAAAAAAAAGAGAGGAAAAAAATCCCCCAAAACCTAGGCAAAACAAAATGAATGGTATGTAGAAAGAGATAGATATTAATGAGCTAATAAATATTCAACCACACTCCTCATATAAGAAGGGTAAATTTTACTATACTGAGAAAAATTATAAAATGTATTAAAGTAAATGTTTTCTAATCTTTAAAACTTATAAGCATTCTAAATATTAAAAAAAAAAACTAGTAAAGGCAAATACAAATCAAACCCTAATACTGAAATCAAACTGAAACCAATAAACCTAATTATATATTAAAACTGGTAGAATAAATGACAGAAAAATTAATGCAAGAATTTTTTATTAATTCAACTGTATTAAAAATAACTTTTGTGTTAAAAAAATAAAATTAATAGGGCCGAGCCCATCGCGCACTCGGGAGAGTGCGGCACTGGGAGCACAGCAGCGCTCCCGCTGCGGGTTCGGATCCTATATAGGGATGGCCAGTGCGTTCACTGGCTGAGCACCGTGTGGACAATCTCAAAAAAAATAAAAAATAAAAAAATAAAAAATAAAAAATAAAATTAATGAAATGAAATGCAAGGCACAGTCCAAGAGATAGTACTCAACACATGGCCAACAATCAATCCTATCTAAAATGGCCAGAAGATAATGTATAGAAGAATGGCTCTGACATAGAAGAATGGCTCTGAATAAGAAGCAAATATATGGAGAAAAAAATTCAAGCCCAAGTCAGGAAAAAGCACATTCTTTAAAAAGACATAATTCCATAGTGATCATACTGGCAAAATATAGAAGAATGGCTCTGAATAATAAGCAAATATATGGAGAAAAAAATTCAAGCAAGTCAGGAAAAAGCACATTCTTTAAAAAGACATAATTCCATAGTGATCATACTGGCAAAAACCTAAAGTTCTAATATATGAAGTACTGCTAACAAGAACCTTCATATAATGATGATGAGGGTGTAAAACAGTGAAAATACTGGGGAAAATTAGGAAATATTTAGTAAATATTAATGCACACCCCAACTTAGCTCTTGAGTGTACATACATTTCATCATAAACTCAGAATAATTTAATATCAGCACAAGAGTTACAAAAACTTAGTGCATATAAGTAGGGACATCCATATATAAAGTGCTGATGCTCATAAATTGCAATACCATGCATTATACATTAGAATAAACTAAGTAGATCTATATGTATCAACATGAAAGTACTTAAAATATGACATTGGATTGAAAAGGAAGGCATTGAATGATACAGGGGCTACACCATACATATGTAAATTTTAAAATGAACACATAAAAAGTATTTATAGATACAAAACTAGAATAACTTTCTAAAATCATGAACAGCAAAAATAACGACTAACTTTAGTGAGGGGAGTAGAACAATTAAGTAATGTTGTCTGGTGGTAATGTAATGAATCTGAAACTCTATCTGAAATATTTTATTTATTTCAAAACATCCTAAGGAAGTATGACAACATATTAACATTTCATTATCCAGTTTGTGTGCACATATGTGTCTGATACTTTATGCTATTTTAAAAATTGTAATAAAAAATAAAAACAACTCTCTGAAGTTTTATCCATATTTCTGGGAAGATGAATACAGCCTCAAAGTGCTTGATGAAGTCTTTATAAAGTACCCACTAAACCTAAAGGGTGAATTTCTAATTAATTATTAAAAGCAAAAAGAGCTGACAAATGAAATGAATTTTAAATATTTTATGGTACCATGCAATTTTGTTACCTTGTGGTTCCAAGGTCTTTGATGAGTTGTGAAAGCTGTTTCTTGTACTGATATCAAATATTTAGTTATTTTTAAATGATGGTATTCTGAATCTGTAAAATTTTTGTATCTTCTTTAAATATTTTAGGCCTAAAAAATCCTTATGAAATATAGTAGAAACCTGCACCATAAATCTTTACAAGGAACTACCTTATTTAGCTCTTTGATCATTCTTTTTAATATGCCTACAGTTTAATAATCTTCATTTTATTGTTTCCTTTAAAAATTATTTTTATTGCATTTTATTTATACTTAATACAATATTTATATTATGTTTTATTTATTTTTAAGGTGTAGAACATGGTGTTTTAAAATACACCATGAAATGGTTACTATAGTCAAGCAAATTGACATAACAATCATCTTACAGTTACCATTTTTTATTGTTAAAAATATCCTAAAATCTACTCTTTTAGCAAATTTCCAGTATATAATATAATATTATTAACAATATTTGTCATGCTACACACTAGATCTCTAAGAACTATTCATTGTACATAACTGAAATTTTATACTCTTTGACTTACATCACCCCATTTCCCCCCAAAACTCTCACGTGTGGTAACCACTGTTTTATTCTGTTTTCATGTATTTGACTTTTTATTTACATTCCAAATATAAATGAGAACATGTAGTGTATTTTTTTCTATGTCTGGCTTATTTCACTTTGCATAATATCCTCCAAGTTCACCCACGTTCTCACAAATTGCAGGACCTCCTTTTCTGTGGTTGAATAATATTTCCTTGTACATATACACCTATTTTCTTTATTCATTAATCAGTTGATGAACATTTATGTTGTTTCCATACCTTGGCCATTGTGAATAATGTTTTGGTGACCATGGAAGTGCAAATATCTCTATAAGGTGCTGATTTTATTTCCTTTGGGCATTTTCCCAGAAGAGGGGTTTCTGAGTCACATGGTAATTACATTTTTAATTCTTTGAAGAACTCTACACTGTTTTTCATAATGGTGGTACCAATTTACATTTGTACAAATGGTGTACACCATTTTTCTCCACACCCTTTTTAACATTTTCTATCTATTGTCTTTTTGGTAATAGCCATCCTAAGAGTTGAGTGATAATATTTCATTGTAATTTTGATTAGTATTTCCCTGATGATTAATGATGTTGAACACATTTTCATGTACTTGTTAGCCATTTGTATGTCTTGTATTGAGAAATACCTATTTGGATCTTTGCCCATTTTTTTAATGCAGTTACTTATTATTTATTTTTTTGCTCTTGAGATGCACAAGTTTCCTATATTTTGAATATTAACGTAGTATCAGATACATGGTTTGCAAATATTTTCTCCCAGTTCATAAGCTGCCTTTTTACTCTGTTGGTTATTTTCTTTGCTGTGCAGAAGATTTTCAGTTTGATACAGCCTCATTTGTTTATTTTTGTCTTTTTGTGTCCTATCCAAAAAAAAAAAAAGAGCATTTTTGCTGTTTACTTCTAGGAATTTTATAGATTAAGTTCTCATGTTTAGGTCTGCAACACATTTTGAGTTAACTTTTTTGTATGGTGTAAGATAAGGGTCCAATTTATTTATTTCTTTTTTTGCATGTGGATACCCAGTTCATCCAACACCATTTAGAAAATATATATTTTTTCCCTGTTGAGACTTCTTGGTGCCCTTGTCAAAATTAGTTAACCATTTATGCTTGGGTTTATTTCTGGGTTCTTTATTTTGTTCCATTGACCTATGTGTCTGTTTTTATGCCAGTACTATACTGTTTTGATTATTATAGCTTTTTAAATATCATTTAAAATCAGAAAGTGTGATGCTTTTAACTTTTTGTTTCTCAAGATTGCTTTGGCTATTTGGAATCTTTTTTGGTTCTATACAAATTTTAGAATTTTGTTTTTTATTTTGGTGAAGAATGCCATTGAAATTTTGATAGAGATTGCATTGAATCTATATATTGCTTGGGTAACATGGTCATTTTAACAATAATAATTTTTCCAATTCATGAACATGAAATATCGTCTCATTACTTTATGTAGTTTTTAATTTATTTTGTTAGTGTTTTATATTTTTAGTGTACAGATATTTCACCTCCATGATTAAATTTATTTCTAAGTATTTTATTCTTTTTGATGCCATTGTAAGTAGAATTGTTTTCTTGATTCATTTTTAAGATATTACAATAATATAATTTCTTTATATTTTTGATGTAAAGTAATACAACTGATTTTTGTGTGTTGATTTTATGTCTTCCAACTTTACTGAATTCATTTATTAATTCTACAAGTTGTTTTTTTGTGTGCATTCTTTAGGGTTTTCTACATATAGGATCCTGTCATCTCCAAATAGGAATAATTTTACTTCTTCCTTTTTAATTTGTATAACTTTTATTTCTTTTCCTTGTCTGTTGCTCTTATTAGTAATTCCACTACCATAGGTTGTAGTATGTTGTGTTTCCATTCGTGTTTGTCTCAAGATAATTTTTAAAGTGCCTTTTAATTTTTTCTGTGACCTATTGCTTTTTCAGGAGCATGTTCTTTAATATCCAAATAATTGCTAATTTTTCATTTTATCTTCTATAATAGAATTTCTAGTTTCAAACCATTGTCGTCAGAAGAGATACTTGATCTAATTTCAGTCTTCTTAAGTTTTAAAACTTATTTTGTGGCCTAACATATCATTTATCCTGGAAAAGTGACTTAAAGTTATAATGGTCTATTTCAAGCTATAATAACTTAACTTCAATTGCATACAAAAACTCTACACATTTAATCTTCCCCCAACATTTTATGATTTTAATGTCACAACTTAAAATCTTTTTATATTGAGTATCCATTGGAGAAATATTGTAGCTATAGTTATTTTAATACTTTTGTCTTTTAACCTCTGTTTTAGAGTTAAAGGTGATTAACACACCACCATTACAGTGTCATCATATTCTGAATTTGAATATATATTTTCGCTTGATAGTGAATATTATACTTTCATATATATTTTCATGTTAGTAATTACTGCTTTATTGTTTCAGCTTGAAGAACTCCCTTTCGTATTTCTCATAAGGAATGTCAAGAGGTGATAAAATCTATTACCTTTGTGTGTGTGTGGGAAAACATTTATCTCTTCTTCGTTTCTGAAGGACCATTTTGCCAGGTAAAGGGTTCTTATTTAGCATATATATATATATATATACACACACACACATATATATTTTTTCTCTTTCAAGACTTTTAATGTATCATTCCATTCTCTTCTGGCCTGCATGTTTTCTCCTTTAAAATCCACTTATAGCCTTATGTAAGTTCTCTTGTGTGGAGTATACATAAAGCAAATGTATTTCACAGGGCATGGTTTCCAAGCCTTGTAGTTTCAAATATTGACCTTGCAAAAGACAGGACATTTTCCCCAGGCTATAGTCTTTGTTGTAAGATAAAGAATTGTAACACAGCAAGGTTGCTGGCTCAAAGACAGACAGGTTACTGATTGATATAGGAAATTGCTGTAAGAAGAGAATGTTTGCTAAAATCAAGCTTTTGTTGGTGGATGGACTAAACTTGCAAATTGCATTATGGAATGTCACCTTGTTTGTCTTACTGAAAGTTACCAGCCTCTATTGTTAAATTTGTTAAACTATACTTAGCAAATACCCCACCTATGTTCTCTTCCTGAAACTTCCTGGTCTGGAGAATAAATGCAGGAAGAGAACCCCAATTTGTAGTTTATTTCCAAAATGGAAAGAATGCCTCTCTTTTGAGGGTTCTGGAAGATTAACCCCTTTTGGGACTTCTCACTGCTCATAAGAGATGGGTTTTGAGTAATCTTTTGTGGCTCCATCACCCAGGGAAAAAGGGTGACAAATCTGTGGGAGGCAAAGCAACACTCTTGTATATGAAATATTGCTTTTCTCTTGCTGTTTCCAAAATTCACTCATTATCTTTGACATTTGACAATTTTATTATAATGTTTTTCAGCAAAGACATCTCGGGGTTAAATCTGTATGGGCAAATTTGAGCTTCAAGGATATGGGTGTACATATATTACCCAAGATTTGAAAAGTCTTTAGTCATTATTTCTTCAAATAAGCTTTATACTTCCCTCTATTCTCCCTTTGAAACTCCCATAATGTATAATTGGTTTAATTATTGTTGCCCCATAAATCCTACAGGCTTTTTCACCCTTTTTCTTTCTTCTTTCTTTTTTCTCCTCTCATCAGATAATTTCAAAATTTGTCTTCAAGTTCACAGATTCTTTTTCCTGTTTGATCAAGTCTGTCACTGAAGCTTTCTGTTGCATTTTTTAAAAAAATTCTGTTTTATGATTTCTACCTCTTTGTTGAACTTCTCATTTTGTTCATGTTTTGTGTTTCTGATTTCAATGAGTTGTTTATTTGTATGCTGTTGTATCTTAATGAGTTTCTTTAATAGAATTATTTTGAATTCCTTTTCAGGTAATTTGAAATTTGTAATTTGTAATTCTTCATTTATTTGGAGTCAGATACTCGAGAATTATTGTGGTTCTTTGGTGATCCTATGTTTTCTTGCTTTATTCTTTGTGTGCGTGTGTGTGTGGACTTGCATTGTTTCTGTACATTTAATTGATGAAGTAGTCATTTCTTCCAAACTTTGCAGACTGGGAAAAAACTTTTACCTACAGGTGGGTATGATAGTGCTGGTTGAGTGGGTTGTGGTGGCTCTGGTTCCAGAGGAGCACATCAGTGTAGTCTCTATGCAGCTCCATCAACTGAGGTCACTGTCAGCAAAGACTACAGGGACCTCAGCTGAGGCTTCAATTGTTTGTGGTGGCAGCAATGTCAATTTGGGCTGTTGGGGTTCTCCTGTTTTCTGTTTCTCCACAGGAGGGAGTCTTATCTAAGGGATTCCTCTTGGAACTGAGTCTGGCATGGCATGGACAGTCAGCACATAAGCAATCAAATTGGTTCTGGGGCCTGGGTGTACTCACAAAGGTATGGGCATTCACAGGTCACAAGGCGGATGTACGGTACAGCAGAAACATTCTGGTTGCTTAGGCCCTAGGTGGAAGACTGCAGTGGCGACTCAGGTCCCTGGAATGTCAAAGTGCTGAGAAGTGAGCAGTAACACATCAACAACTTGGATCTCTGGCATGGTGCAGTACTGTGGTGGCTCAGGCCTTTGTGGGTGGGATGCAGCAGCAGTGAGACCCTAGGTATGGGAGGGCACAGTAGCAACTTGGGCCTTAGGATTAGTGTGGCTCCACAGCTGCTCAACCCTGGAGAATGTAGTGCAGCAGCAACTCAGGCCCTGGTGGGCAGGTGGTAATTACAACTCCTGGGATGCTGGGTGCTGCAGTAGCTCAGGCCATGGAGAGAGTGTGAAGTAGCAGTCAGGACCAAGGAATGGTAACACACAGTTGTGCAGGCCGTGGAATAAAGGGGACATAAAGCAACAGTAAGACCCCAGGAATGGTGGAATATGGCTGTGATTCTGGCTCTAAGGGATGCAGTTGATGTTGGTTTGCAACAGCTTGGGCCCAGAAGGAGGGACATAGCTGCAACTCAGTTCTTAGGGAGTGGGTCACTATAGAAGCTCAGGCCTCAAGTCCAGGATACAGTGCAGTGATATTACCGGTTCCTGGAAAAGCAGGCTCCATAGAAATTCAGACCCCAGAAATGGCATGACAAGCAGTGACCCAGGACCCTAGGGATGGGACACAACAGGACTTGGCACAGAGGAATGGAACAGCTCTGTGGCAGTTTTGCCCTATGGGGTAGAGTACAATAGCAATTCACATCAGGGATGGTGGGGCCCAGGCGGAACCAGGGATGAACAGGTGCAAAATCTCCTCAGGCCCTAAGAACAGAGCACAGCACAGCAGTGACTTCAGTCGCAAGATGATGTAGCACCACAGCAGCTCCAAGAGGGTGGGGCATAAGGTTGGCTTTTTCTCTGGGGAACAGCAGTGATCCCTCAGTTGGGCTTAGCACTGGTGAAGACTTCAGGGATCCCCAGTGGTGAAAGCTGCAGGTATCTGTAGTGGTGATGATGACTACTCAGGTCCTCCTGCTCATCTCCCACTCATCTCCTGCTCACCTTTTCAGGGTAATTCACTCCTGGGTCCCAACTGATCCTGACTGGGGAATAGGGTATCACAGACCAGGTGTTTCTTATCTTTTCTATGTGGCCATCCTTGGTTTCTGTTCTTCATGGCATTTCTACTTTTTTTGCTGTGCTTACAGGTCTTTCTTAGTGATATCCATGAGCATGTAGTTGTCTATTCATTGTTTTTGTTGTTTCTATGAGGAGAGAATTGGGACCTCTTAGTCTGCTAACATGCTAACATTATTGGTTGTTTCTTAATGTGCGTTTCTGGGGTTACTCTGAATGATGGAGTAAGATTTTCAGTGCAGCACCTGTGATACAACATAAACATTTGAAAAGATTCCATACTAAGTAATCATATTCTAGAGTGAAAGTGTAATATTCTAATCTATGATTACAGGACTATTTTACAATTTATTGAGTTTTTTTCTTTCTGTACCTTAATAATCAGTTGTATATAGAAGATAATTTAAATTATAAAGTGAAAGTGTAATATTCTAATCTATGATTACAGGACTATTTTGCAATTTGTTGAGTTTTTTTCTTTCTGTACCTTAATAATCAGTTGTATATAGAAGATAATTTAAATTATAGTGAAATAATATATAGTGATGGCATTCATTATGTAGAAATTGTTTGCAAAACAGTGTGAAAAAAGTATCAAATTATTCAAATAACAATTGTTCAAGTAACAATTGTTATTTGATATTTTGAAAAGTGTATTCATTGCCTAGTAATCAGGAGCAACAATTTAAAGATTACTTCCTAATATTATAATTTATCATTTATATAAAAGATTTTACTGTATTCCGGTTAAGTTTTAGAATATCAGTTGGGTTTTTAGGTTGTTGTATAACACTTTGATTTCCCCCCCACATAAGGTAATGAAAATCTTCCAATTGCATTTTTTGTGTGTGTGTGTGGAACATCTGATTTTCAGGATAGAATATGAAATGCCTGTTTACTTATTTAGGGTCATTTTTCAGGGCACCTCATCATGTTAATTTCATCCAGAATTCACCTTTTGATAGCATATTTCATAAGCTGTCTTTGTTAGCAGTAATTTTTCTGTCTAGTTACAGGACAGACGCTAGCTGCTGCTCCGTGAAGTCCACGTTCATTTCTTCATACAGCTAGGTTACATTTCCCTGCCTTTCTTATTGTTTGTTGCTAAATTCTATCCAGTGAATTATGGATGTAAATATTTGATGATATTTCCATAAAAACTGTCTATATACTGTCCTCCATGTTCTTTTTCCCCTCTTCTTTATGCCTGGAATAACAGTTACATCCGGGGAAAACCCCAGTGTAAACTTACAAGTTTTGTGTTGAGGTAAGTATGACTAATACATGTGTTTTGTGATTTTAATTTGAAGGCTGTTGGTGAGGAGGGTTTGTCTAAAAAATGTCCTTTAAAAACATTTGGGATATAGTGAAACAAATATTGAGATATGTGAGGGCCTAGTACAGGAGCTGATTGTAAAGAGTATGCTGATCTATTTAAGTCATATCAATTAATCCTATGTAATAATACATGTATAAAAAAATCTTCTCCAGCTCCATATGCCATTTATTTTGTGATGATCAGGGCTTCATTGCTTTAATTAATATGAGGCATGTTCCATTTCATTATCCAGTTAATGGATCTTCAGGTCATATCTAACTTTCTCATGAACCTGAAACCCAAGGAACCATAGCTTCAGCACCATTTACTGTTATGTATAGTTTGTTCTAGAAAATAATTTTGTGCATGACAGTGTTTTAATATGAATTTTAAATAGTTTGATCTCAGTGCTGTGGTTTTGTCATGGGGATATAACAGATGTGGCCGAGGTAAAAGTGAGGATTTTTAATACCATATGGACTACTAATACAATGTTTATTTAGTATAATTAAGCATTTCCATTTATCACCTTCCTTTCAAGTATTAAATATAACTAAAACTGAATGATGGAAATCCAGCAGCACTACAGAATAAATCCAATTGCTATATTAAAATGAAAGATGTGAGGTCTTTCTTTTGATTTTATATTTTCACTAATTAAATCAAAAGCAATGCAGTACAAATTTTCTGTTACAAATACCATATAGGTTGGCAGATGTAAAAACTTTTTTTTTCAATGGCTTTGAAAAGTACATCAAGGTGTCACTTGGATAATGACTTAAGATTGAAAAGTTTGCTAATCATATGTATGTATGTATGCAATCATTGCAATAATAAATGTAAAATTTGGTGTGCAAAATCCAAATAGCAGTTCATGGTAATAGTCATTTTAATTTTTGATATTTAATCAGATGTTTATAGGAATATAGTCATTAAATATTTTTTTTGTTTATACTAATATGTAATTTCTCCTCATTTTTACTCATCCCCTGATCAGCAGTTAAACATATTTAATAGTCACTGCTGTAATTCCTTTCTATTGTATGGATTACATTATATGCTTTAGGCACAAAGCAAGAGAAAATAATGGAGCTTTCAAATAGTTATGCTTCTTGTCTCCAATGAATATAAGATAATTGCATTAAAAAAGAAAAGCTAAATGCTGTGCTTTTACCAACAGGAAATGGTTATCATTGTCCAACAAAGAATAAAATAAACTACGTAGATAAAGACTCTGCCTTGATCTAACATAAATCATGAACAACTGAAACATTTATCCTAAATGTCTTTGAAAATGAATAATGAATTCCTTGTTTGAATGAAGAGAGGGAAACAGGTTAAGCTGTACTGCTGTATTGCATGAGCGTAGCAAAAATAAGAATCTTTTGTCAAGAACACAAATTGTGCTTCATTTCTACATAACAGAAAAACTACTATGGCCATGAAATAGATCTAAGGAAAATAATCAGACATGGATGAGACACGCATCAATTAGTGACCCACATACACACATGTTTTTATTTATATGTATAAACGTAAAAAAGACATAAAAAACTGAAATATTTACACAAATATTTACTTAATAAGACACTTAGCTAATTTATTTGCATACATTACTTTTAAATCAAATATGTTTTATTTATTTATTAGGTCTCATCAATAAATGCTTTATGTTTATTTTATATCCATGCATTTATATTTTTATTTTTTATATTTGCTTTATATATCTATTTATTTATTTAGTCCCATAAGTAAGGAGTAACATAATTTTACAAATGTGGAAACCATGATTTAGGTAATTTAAATAACCTACCCAAGCTGACCATCTAATACATGACAAAGGAAAGAATGATTTCAAGTTTGCCTGACCATTCAACAAATTTTTATGAACACTTTTCTGTAGAAGTCAGAATATAGTCTGAGTACTCGCACAAGCTTATATAAGTATTTACTAGAAGAAGGAAGGCTTGTTCTTTAAAAATTTAGTAGATCAGTAAGAAAACCCCTATAAAATAAAATCCGTGAACATTTTCAACTTTGATTTAATATTTTAACATCAACCTAACATTTAATTAGAATCAAATATTTTCTTCTGTTGGTTTAAAGAGAAATAACAAATGAATTTTACCTCTGCTCTAGATTTATATTTGCAAATTTTTAAATTTATGTATCTGATTGTATAGTATTTTGAAACATCATTATTTAATCTCTGCATCATACTTTCATTCTACCATACTTCAATCAAGAAAGTAATTGTTTTTATAATATGTTGCTTCAGGCACGGTAGTAGGTCTAAAAGCTAAAGTTTCCTATGAAATATTCTGTTTTTTGTTCTCAGCACCCAAGACACTTGATGAAGTCATTGGTATTGCAGAAGGCATAGAAAGTAGGGATGATTTTATTGGAGAAAGCAGATTCTCTTATAGCAGGTAACTAGTGTTTTTTCCACAATATAATAAAGAGAGTTTTCCAGGATGGGAAGTAGGCAAAGATCTGTGAGAGCTTCATATTGTTACCTTGCTCTGGTTTGAAGATTCAATATACCATAGAGAGGAATAGCTGCTTGCTACATCTAATCAAATGGAATTCTAAATAGTTTTTTTTTTTTTTTTCAAGCCCCTCATGAAAGCATTGCATGAGAGCAGCAACAAGTAGTAGATACCTAGGTAATATAGATAGGCTCTGGGTAAAATTTTTCACTAGCTCCATAAAATGGAAAATAAAAGCATAATTGAAGGGATTCAAGTTTCTTGAATACTTAGGTACTTAACTTTGTGTAGCAATATTTATACATATACATCTATCTGTTTTTGTAATTGGAGTTTGTAAAAAATTCTAAATTTTGAACATATATGTATCTTATAAATATGATTTCCTAACATAGTCAGTTAATTAGTAAATACTATGGTTCTCTTTATATTTACATTGTCAAATAAAAACACACGTGTGTGTGTGTGTGTGTGTGTATGTGTGTGTATAAAACAATCTTTCATTCATGAAAGTAATTACTCTATTGAAATTGTTTAAGCCTGCATGTTATACATGGCACCCAAGTTCAAAAAATTTTTTCATGTAGTATCACTTATTTACTCATATTCTCACTTAATGTTTGTTTCAATTATTCACAACAATATTATACATAACAATAATTTACTGATTATTATTATCATTCCTCCCATAATAGGAATTGACTATATTACAATATTGCTCTAAAATGAAACTTTACTGAATCTTTTAGAAAAATGAACAAAATGTTATTAATATTGTATTATCACCTGGCATTTGCACACTTGTTTTATTCAACAGATATTGGTCATTTTCTATGTGTTTCAGAAGATTCTACATGTCAGGTATGTGGTCTTGAACAAAACAAAGTCCTTGTTCTCATGGAGCTTACGTTTAGGGATGGAGCGAAGGAAGAGAGGAGTTCAGATGATTGAAAAGTAACCAAAACAATATTTAATGTGGCTATCAGTGTCTTAAAATAAAATAAAGCATACTAGGAAGAAAAGATGCAATGAGAGGTTCTATTTTACATACAGTGTTCAGTGAAACAAATTCTCTTGTAAGGTGATATTTGAGTAGAACCTAGTGTGATGTAAAATAAATCCTGAAATAATTAATATGCATAAAAATAAAAAGAGGAAGAAAAAAAATGGACATGATCTTCTAACCATGGCTGCAAGGCTCATACAATTTCGTATATTCATGTATTTGTTCTATTTCTAAAACATAATCAGATAGTGATCAGATAAAATGAGCCATATGCCATTCTTTACTTCTCCACCACAGGAGCAATCTTTGTCAATTAAGTCAAAGACATCAACTTTTGGAAATATGGCAAAATAAGAAACAATTCCCTCTTTTATCACATTTAAGGACATATCACATTTAAGAAAAAACAAAGTGACAATATTTCCAGTATCCCCACCTTAATATGTTGTACACTCTGAAGGTATAAAAAATTTGGAAAGTGTTTCATCTGTACAGTAATAGGTTTCTTTGGGATTTGGTACAGTAATTTGGAATTTTAGCCTATGTTAGCATTCCTTTGCTTTTTTACAAATTAAAGGTTTGTTGCAACCCTGTGCCAAGCATGTCTATTGCCATCATTTTTCCAACAACATGTGCTCAACTTGTGCCTCTGTGTCACATTTTGCTAAGTCTTGCAATTTTTCAAATTTGTTTATTATTATTATTATATCTGTTATGGTTATCTGTGATCAATAATCTTTGATGCTGCCATTATAAATTGTTTTGGGGTGCCAAAAACTGTCTCCATATGAGATGGCAAACTTAATGGATAAATGTTGTGTGTGTTTTGACTGCTCTACTGACCAGCTGTTTCCCCATTTCTCTTCCTTGCTCCAGCCTTCCTATTCCCTGAGACACAGCAATATTAAAATCAGGCCAATTAATAACCCTACAATGACCTGTAAGTGTTCAAGTGAAAGGAAGAGTCTCACATTAAATCAATAGGTACAAATGATTAAGCTTAGTGAGGAAGGAATGTTTCAGGTTGAGGGAGGCTGAAAGCTAGGCCTCTTGGGCCAAAGAGTTAGCTAAGTTGTGAATGCAAAAGGAAAAGTTCTTGAAGAAAATTAAAAGTGCTGCTGCAGTGAGCACACGAATAACAAGAAGGCAAAACGGCCTTATTGCTAAAATGGAGAAAGTTTTAGTGGTGTGGACAGAAGATCAAATCAGCCACAATATTCCCTTCAACCAAAGCCTAATCCAGAGCAAGACTCTAATTCTCCTCAATGCTATGAAGGCAGAGAGAAGTGATGAAACTGCGGAAGAAAAGTTTGAAAATATCAGACGTTGGTTCGTGAAGTTTAAGGAAAGAAGCCATCTCCAAAATATAAAAGTGGAAGGTGAAGCAGCAAGTGCTGATATAGAAGCTGCAGCAAGTAATGCTATGAAGGCAGAGAGAAGTGATGAAACTGCGGAAGAAAAGTTTGAAAATATCAGACGTTGGTTCGTGAAGTTTAAGGAAAGAAGCTATCTCCAAAATATAAAAGTGGAAGGTGAAGCAGCAAGTGCTGATATAGAAGCTGCAGCAAGTTATCCAGAAGATCAAGGTAACATAACTGATAAAGGTAGCTACACTAAAAACCAGATTTTCAATGTAAAGAACACAGCCTTGCACCGGAGGAAGATGTCACCTGGAACTTTCATAGCTAGAGAGGAGAATACAATGCCTGGCTTCAAAGTTTCAAAGGACAGGCTGACTCTCTTGCTAGGGGCTAACATAGCTGGTGACTTTAAGTTGAACCCAATGCTCATTTACCATTCCAAAAACCTGGAGCCCTTAAGAATTATGCAAAATTTACTGTGCCCGTGCTCTATAAATGAAAGAACAAAGCCTGGATGGCAATGGCAGTAGATCTGTCTGCAGTATGGTTCAATGTGTATCTTAAGCACACTGTTAAGACCTACTGGTCAGAAAAAAGAGACTCCTTTCAAAATATCACTGCACAGTGATGGAGGTATACAAGGAAATTAATGTCATTCTCATGATTGCTTAACACAACATCCATTCTGCAGCCCATGGATCAAGGAATAATTTTAACTTCAAATCTTGTTATTTAAGAAATATATTTTGTGAGGTTATAGCTGCCATAAATAGTGATTCCTTGAATAAATCTGAGTAAAGTAAATTGAAAATATTCTGGAAGTGATTCATCATTCTAGATACCATTAAGAACATCTGTGATTAACGGCAGGAAGTAAAAATATCAACATTAACAGGAGTTTGGGAGAAGTTGATTCCACCCTCATGGATGACTTTTGAGAGGTTCAAAACTTTAGAAGATGGAGTAGTAACTGCAGATGTGGTAGAAATAGCAAAAGAACTAGAATTAGATGTGTAGCCTGAGGATGTGACTGAATTGCTGCAATCTCATGGTAAAAACTTAATGGATGAGGAGATGTTTCTATGGATGAGCAAAAAAAAAAAAATAGTTTATTGAAATGAAATCTAATCCTCATGAAGACACTGTCAACATTGTTGAAATGACAACAAAAAATTTTAAAATATCACATAAACTTAGTTGATAAAGCAGAGACAGGATTTGAGAGGATTTACTCCAATTTTGATAGAAGTTCTCCTGTGGGTAAAATGCTATCAAACAACATTTCATGCTACAAAGAAATCTTTTGTGCAAGGAGTAGTCAATCGATACAGCATACTTCATTGTATTTTTACACAGTCACCCCAACCTTCAGCAACCACCACCCTGATCAGTCAGCAGCCATTAACATCAAGGCAAGACCCTCTACCAGCACAAAGTTTGAAACTTCCTGAAGGCTCACATGATTGTTAGCAGTTTTTTAGCAAAAAAGCACTTTGAAATTAAGGTATGTACATTTTCTTTAGACTTAATATGATTGCACACTTAATAGTCTACGGTGTAGAATAAACATACTTTTATATGCTCTGGAAAACCAAAAAAATCATGTGGCTCGATTTATTGAACTAATCACTTTATTGCAGTGGTCTGGAACCCAACCTGAAATATCATCAAGGTATGACTGTAGTTCATAAATATTTGACAAATGTAAACAATGCTCTTATTTTATTTATTCAATCAGTTTTTAATCCCACTTCTTATCTCACGCTCACCCCAGGACTAAATTTAAGGTTTGTGTGTTCACTGCTAGCATGTGTGCCTTTTGGGGATTTCTTAGAGCATGACATTTTGAAGTCAAAAACTATCACCCCTTCCAATTGGAATATGCCAGAACTCCAGAGCTATCCCAGGTATTTAATCTTTTTCCTCACTCTGTGGTTTACATTAACCAGAGATTTTTTTTTTTTTTTTTGAAAAATAAGTATGTCCCAGAAAAATTCTTATAAAATTAACAAAATGCCATCCAGAATTTTTTGAGTTGATTCTAATGCTTTAGGAGAAGCTTATTGAGTTGTAATATTATCTGAAAACCTGCAAAGATTTGAGTAAGCATAATTAGCAAAGCTGCTAACATCTAAGGAACTTACACCATCTGTCTATTACCAAGTGCTTTGATGTGCCGTCATTGTATTAGACTAGAGTATGGAGGAAAGACTGTCTCGATCAAATCAGACATTTTACAATATGCTTGTTTTATTGGAGGTGTTAGAAACAATAATGCTCATATTTATTCACTAAATGTGACATGTATTTTTGAGCACTTACTTGGCAGATAGTAATTTACATAGCAAAATATTCCAAAAGAAATATAAGACAAAGTTACTAATGGGAAGGTGCTTATAACTGAGTTGCGTAATCTATATATTTTGATTATTTTGAGTATATTAACATGGATTTTTAAACTTGAGAAATAATGTACTTTCAAGCAATTTTCCATTTGCCACAATTTTATGCCAAGTGATAACCAAATTAAACATAATTTTATATTTACTGAGTACCATGTAAAAGTTAGACTCTGTTCTAGATGCTTAGAATACCTAGTGGACAAAGGAAAGATTCCCAGATTTGGAGAGCTTACATTCTAAAGGAAGAGAGAGCATAAGCAATGAATGTAATTAATCAATAAATTTCATAGTATGTTAGAAGCTGATATGTGCAATGCTTATTCAAAGAAGGAGAAAGAGATGGAAAAGCAGATCAGAGAATGGAGAAACATGATTCCAGTGGGAGTTGGTATACAAAAGGTGATAAGCAATTGAATAATTCATGATCAGAGTATGTCTCATTGAGAAATAAACATCTGTGCAAATACTTGAATGAAGTGAAGCAGTTAGCCATGCAGATGACTAGGGGAACAGTGGTCTAGGAAAGGAAAACAACCAGTAAAAATGTTTCAAGGCTGAAGAATATTTCACATAGTCAACAAATAGAAAATAGGTCAGTAGGTTTCTAGGATATTGAGAGCTAAATCTCGTACTTTATTCTAACATTCAGAGTGTCTGGCGGTATTGGACATATGGGTAAGAATTCAGGAAAAATGTAATAGTTAAGTACAAAATCATTCATTCATCTAATATATATTTTAAAATTTTCCACAAAAACCTGGTACTGAAGATACAATGAACAAGTGAATAAAGAACACAAAAATTGTTGACCTCGATGTAACTTATATTTCAGGGTAATCTATACACCCAGAGAATATATAATCATTGCTTAAAATCTGGATATTAAAGAGAATTGTTTTTACTAAACTATTCGTCCCATAATATTCTGATTCTTGTGTATATGAAACTACCACCCAAACACACAGGAACAAAAAGGACAATAGTTCAACGAGACTGCTCACATACGTAATTCAATAACAGTAGTAGTAGCTCATTGCATCCTTCATTCACCTGCACAGCTGACTCGGTCCTCACTGGTTACTCTGGTTATACAGTGCGTAGTGAAACCTCTGATTCTTGCTGATTTGCTCTTGTGGAATCATTAAGTAGCTTCCTGTGTTTGTGACCTTGAGAGTGGGGAAGAGACTTGTCTTTGAATTCTTTATTGTTCCTGCCTTAGTCAGCTCTCTGTTGCTTATAACAGAATACCTGAAACTGGCTAATGTGTAAAGAAATAAAATTTATTTCTTACAATTCTTGAGGCTGGGAAGTCCAAGGTCCAGGAGGAACATCCGATGCGTATCAACCTATAGGTGGGGATGCTCTGCAGAGTCCTGAGGTGGCAGCAGAACATCACATGGCAAGGGAGCAAGAGTGTGTTTACATGCTTGTTCTTTTTCTTATAAAGCCACCAGTCTACTACTATGACAACCTATTAACCTATTTACCAATGAATTAATTAACCCATTCATAGGGCATAGCCCTCATGATCCAATTACCTTTTAAAGGCCCCACCTTTCAAATACCATATTGTGGATTATAAGCTTTGGAGGAGACAAACATTCACAGCTGTTCTGTTCTAGTGATCTGAAAAAAAGTTGTTCTGAAGGAACAACTTTAATTTTGAGAATAACTTTAAGTGCTATAGATAATGAAGTATTTGCACGCATAAAAATAATT
>NW_007732676.1:41917-60330 GCF_000696425.1 Galeopterus variegatus
TCGTCCGCACCACGCTCAGCCAGTGAGCGCACCGGCCATTCCTATATAGGATCCGAACCCGAGGCAGGAGCGTCGCTGTGCTCCCAGCACCACATTCTCCCTAGTGTGCCATGGGGCCGGCCCATAACTCACTCTTAAAATGTATATTTTTCAAAGTTAAGCATAATGTGGATAAAAAATGGATAATGTAATATAGTTTTATGATTAAGTAACAGAATAATTTTATTTTTTATAATTCTGTATAATGACAGAGCTAGTATCAACCATTTAAAATTAACAGAATAATTTTATTTTTTATAATTCTGTATAATGACAGAGCTAGTATCAACCATTTAAATCCATCAATATAAAGCACATCTGCAGACAAAAATGCATATTTCAGTGAGAACTTAAAGTAGTTTTAGAAAAGATAAAATTGAATTAATAATTAACTAATTCTTTCTAAAGGGGCCTCATCTGGCAGGTTTTGAAAGCAGATGGCTCATTGAGATGACAGAACCTTATTAAGATCTGAAAAAAGTAATTTTCTTTATTGGTGTTTTGGTGCCAATACAGTTTAATCCATAAGAAAAGCGTGGTTTGTTGCAAATGATTGGTGTAGTATTACTGATGTGGACATTAACTAGTTTACTTCTTATTAAAATACTATAGAATTATTTATAACATTTAACATAACAAGAAATGCAATTCCTTCAAAATGCAAGGGCTTGTCCAAAGAGTGAATTGAGGTTATTTCTTGGTCTGCAACTACTATGAAATCCCTTTTTCCAGTGAATAATGTATTACTTGCCTAGGGCCCGCCAGAAATTGAGTAAGAAGCTCAATATTTACTTGGCCTTTTGAATTTTAAGAAATCATATCCAACATATATAGATGTTAATTTGCCCAAACTACCAAATAATTGACATAATGTTCAACCACACAGTAGAGTAGCAAACCCTTGTGTTTTAGATGATGCTGGGTATCAAACACTTACGTCAGCTTTTCTTTATTTGAGGAAAAAGTAATAGTTGGTGACATAGTTCCTGCTGCAGAACTTCACAAGGAGGCTCTAATTAAATGGAGGTCAAATATTCAGGAACATGCCAAATTCTGCAGAAAGAACACATTCATGGATACTTGAACAGATGGCTGCAGGCTCTGAGGGTCATGCCCTATCTTCTTCCCACACTTTGCTCCTGATGTAGTGCAATAGACATAATCAACAGAGACATCACTTAAAAGATACAAATGCTAAAATGACTGAAACAATAATTTTAAAAAGCTGTTGCATAACTACTTATTAATAGAAGACAGCTCACTGCTAGTTTTGGCCAAGGATCTGCCACAAGAATTGTTCAAAAGAGAAAGCGTTCATTCTTCAGTAATTGCCATGTGTTTATGGAGATAAGCACAGGTAAGCAAAAGTTCTGCAATGTTATGGCAGGAGAAGTTTTGGGAATTGCTGTGTTTCTAGCACACTAAAGTTTTTAGACTACATGGATACTTAAAAATATGTTTCTAAAGGCACATTTGCTGTGTGATTGGAAAACAGAGGTTCCTTTTTTATTAGCTATGGCTGCAGGAAGTCAGATGCATGATTTGGTTGGGTATGGGAAGGCGGATACCCTGTAGTGATGGATCTGTTAGAGATTACTGCCTTAACAGTTAGCAAAGCCTTTGCTGATACCTTTGAATCCAAGGCTCACCTACTCTGTAAACTAAGATACAAACCAGTGACATTTTTAAAGGGAAGCATCTTGAATTGCTATGTTAAGTTGACTGCTTTAGATTAATGTTCATGGCACCAGACAAGTTTTAGGGAGCAAAATCCACAAAATTTTTTTAAAATAACTTAAGAAACAAGCAAACCAGCCTTTTTTTCTGTTTTTGTTTTTGTGGTTGCTATAAATGATACCATGATACCATGATAAAAAGCTTAGTGCAAACATTTTGTTTGTTGATTTGTTCTTCATCCATTTGGACCTCCTGCTTGGATCTCTGATCAGAGAATGCCTGTAGATTCTGTAGTGTAGGAAGGACAGAATGCCATATTATAAATATTACTTTCTTGTCCCTTTAGATTCTCAGAGCAGTAGATTAAATGAAATTGGACTGGCCAGGTAAAGCAATTGTTACATAAAATGAGTGGGCTTTGGATGGGACATGAAGGGCTGACTCCTGAATTAGAAAAATGTGTAAAGAAAGACTTTATGACTGTTGACTTAAAGCTTACCAATTTTGCAGTATTTCATGAAGGTGTTAGAATGATATTATGGAAATATCTTGCCTATGATATAATATGGTCTTAAAAAAAATTACCAAGTCACCTTTCTACTAACAACCATTCCACTTTGTTTTACTTCACTTAAGATGAAATACATTGGCATCTGTGGGAAATAAGAGGCAAAACATGGAAGAAGCTGAACAATTTAGTAGGATAAAAATATAGAACTAAACTAAGTAATTATACAGTAAATATGACTATACTAAACACATGGTAGTTCAATGCATGTACATTTAGGAACTGAGAATTTTCAGGAGACACAGCCAATGTAGAAAATCTAGATGATGATACATAAAATTGCATAAGGCCCTTTGTGGTTTAACAGTCTGGTTGCAAAGTGTAGCTTTTATAAAACAGCCCGAGTTAATTTTATTGCTAAGCAGTTAAACAGAGTGAAGCATGGCTGAAATGAATGATGAGCCCTTAGTATTTTGTAAAATTTTGTGGTTCGTTTTTATTCATTAGTGCCCTCCTCTTGTTCGTAATGCCCTAAGTGTTTGTACTTCTGAGATCAAAAATAAATTTGAAAATTTCCTCGAAGAAAAAAAAAAATAGTAGCTAGCATGCCTTCAAAAAAAATCTGGGCACCTTTTTGTGGTCGTTTGCTGCCCTTCACTCACTGTTCAATGCGTTTTTGTTAACACCCACCATGCACTCCATAGGCAGCCATCTGTGTCCCTGTCTTTAAGAAGTTTCATCCTACAAGTCTTTCCTCATGACACTTCTCCCTGTTACATAAATCACAGAGACACTCAGCCCCTTGGAATGGAATCAGAAACCCACAAAGCTGACTGCTGTCAGGACACATAAGGAATGCAATTAATACATTTATTATTTAGGAGTGGAGCTGTTTTCATTCCAAAAATTCATGGAAAATTGGAGTGTTGTGTAGAGTGCATATCAAAGTACCTAAACTTAAAGTGTCTTTTCATCTTCAGATTCCTCCATTTGACAGCCATTATGTTTTCTGCTTCATCGCTGCTTCTGTCTGCTCTGCTAGTGTCAGACACTGTCATTCATTCAATCAACAATGATCCTTCTACTGCCAATTTTTTGTGTCATGAATAAGACAAATCCTTGCCATCGTGGAATTTATGTTCCAGATTTTAAAATCCATTTTTTTTTGTTGAAACCACAAATGTAGTGGCATTTATGAAATTGTAAAGGAAATAGATAATTATGATAAAGAGAAGTAAAATCTTAAAAATTAAAAATGGCAAAACTGGCAGTCACTATCAGCAGAAATAAAATGTGATACAATCAAAAACAGCTAAAGTGAAGTTTACTGAAGATTTTTTGTAGAATTATTAATTTTTTCAATAAAAGAAAATAAAGAAGAGACTGTATGTAACTATAAAATAAAATAACATTAATTCAATTTTAGTTATTTATATTGTAAATACAAGTATTATTTAGTTTAGGTTGAAGCAATATTTATAAAGCATGGAGGACAAACTATTAATAATGCTGAAAGAACTTGATTTTAAGGTTTAAATTTAAAATCTTCTTTAAAAATGCTAAATTGACCATCTGGTCTTCTAAAGATAAATGTATTAACTGCATGAATTTATTTCACACAACTCTATAATCTAATTTCATAAGATAGTGCCATACAAATGTGGAACAAGACAGGCTTACTTAAGCTTCTTTATGTTCACCAATAAAGGATATTTCCTTAAGAATAAATAGAAGAAAAAAATCAGTAAGGGTATTTATTATATCCACTATTTTCATAATAAGATTTGTATAAAATTATAGACTTTACATTCTTAGAGTGAGTAAACTAGATTGAATATATTTTGGTAAATGTATGCCTATGTATAGTAAACAAAATGACCCATAATATGAATAATATTATCATTTTGAACAATTTAATTATTACTATTTGAATAGTTAGTTATAAGTATAATAAACTACCATTTTAGCATTGAGTATGAAACTTTCATATCTCATGGTTTCTTAAATCCACACAGCTCTGCAGAGAATTATTACAACCATTTCATGGGCAAGAAAACTGAGATGACAGTGTTTAGATAACTGTTTTATGATTACATGACCAGAAAAAGGCAAATCCGACACACAAAACTAGGCTTTAGGATTTTAGGAGAGTGCTCTTCCCACTACACATTCTATTATTTTGTAAATTACTGTCTTGTTTTATTTAGTTGTTTAATTGTGTTCATGTGGTGATTTCATATAACTTCATATCAAAGAAGCTGTGGAAGATTCATTTAACCAAGAGCTCCACAGAACTGAAAGAGAGATGTGTCTAATGCAGATGCTGATATACTCGGTTAATGGATACAACGATGCTCCCCTCTGGTGAGATAACAACTAGATAATTGTGCCAAGCGTTAGGCACTGGATTTTAAAAAGAACTTTTGGGAAAATGGAACCATCTAGCCAAAGGTCACCAAAATTCTAGGTCTGGTCACCTTAAGCAAATGGTAGGAAACTGAGGAAACAAATGGAGACTTGAATACCAAGGTGTCATATGATATAAATAAATATGTATTTCACATATATGTGTATTTCATGTATATTTATATATGACATACACATTTCAAAAACAAATTGAAAACTCATATAACTGACATGTCTTGAGAAATAGAACATAACCAGCACCATAAAAAACCCTTTTTTGATAAGAAGAACCTACTCCCTTTTCCCAGTCTGTTAATGTTCATTGCTATATAGTATACCATTGTATAAATATATCGCTAGTTATTGGGCTGCTATGAATAAAGCTGCTCTAACCATCCTTATGCATATCCTGGTGACAAAATGTATTTCATTTTATGATATATTTCTAGGAATGGGCCAGAAGTCATAAGTATCTTTAAGTTTTATAAGTATTCCCAAATTTAAATTAAATGCTTATATTGTTATGGACACTGCCATTTTTCCACATTCTTACTAGACTTTTTGCTGTTAGCCAATATAGTGGATATGTAGTAGAATCTCATAGCAGATTTTAATTTACATTTCCAGAATCCTAGAAAAGATAAACAGCTTTCTTGTACGAAGAGCCATTTGGATTAACCTTTCTGTGAAGTACAAGTTCAAGTCTTTTGACATTTTAGTATTGTGTTGTATGTATTGTTTTTTAATTGTAGGAGATTCTTATAGTTTCTGAATAAAGTTTTGGCTTTGTAGGTCCTCTCCATTTTGTTTTTTCTTTTGTTTTTTGTTTCAATTTTCTTTATTTTTATGGTTTGCTTTGGTTTTTGTTTCATCTTAAATTCAGCTATCATATCTTTAGGTTCTAGGGTATCTTTTTAGTCCTTCTATAAAATTTTTTGCTGTGGCACCATTTTTAGTTTCCAGCTCTCTGTTAATATGATATTTTTACACTTTGCTTTCTTTTCTTTGTGCAGAGTAAGCATAGTCTGTTTCATCATCTGTGTCAGATCATTTTAATATCTTCTGTGTTTCTACTGGATCTTGCTAACAGAGTCTTCTTTCTTTTGTGCCTTATTTCCTTTGACTGGGTGCGAGGCATTGTGTTTGAAACTTTTTTTTTTTTTTTGGAATGATTATGACCTACAAAAATTGCATTGTCCCCCTGACAGGATTTTTTCTTTTGTACCCGGGGCTCTACCTAGCAATTATATTCCAAGTTCAGCACTTGACTTTCTCTGACTGCACAGAAGACAAGCTAGGCTGTGTGGACTGTTTTACTTCTGCTTCTGGTTCTGCTTTTGGGGGTCTCAACTTAAATTTGGGTTGTATCAAAGTCCTCAAATTTGATTGTTTCTGATTTTTGATTTTGTCAAGAGCCTGTCAAAAGTACTGGTCATTGTCAGCTGTTTCTTCAGGATGGGCAAGTGTTCTGATAGCAAAAATGGCTTTTAGGGAATAAATCTGTAGAATCTTATTGTCTTTAGTATCTTGGCCCAGTAATTCCTCTTTTATCTTTGTAATCATATTAATGTTTTTCATATTTAAAAAAAAATACTTTTGTCTTTCTTTCTAATTGTCCTTAGCAAGAAATTTGGTTGTATTTAAATTACCATTACTGGAAGTAACAGCCAATAAACGTCAAAATATTTGCAGTATTTTTTTCACACCACTGTAGCTTTGTTCCTCCTATAGCCGAAGCATTCTTTCCTAAAATTAGCTTGGCAAATTACTATGTATCCTCTAAAACTCAGCTCAAAAATTGTTTCATTAAAGACCTGTTCATGGATTGCTTTTTCTCCACTATTTTACTGATATTCCTACAGATTCTTAGCTAACTGCATCTTGTTTATGATCTTTCATTCCGTGTGTATCATTATCATCACAATGATGCTATATTGTACTTTCTGTGAATGTTTGTTGCATGTGTATTTCTTTATACGTTTATCTTGTGATATGTGAGGTTATTGAGGCCATTGACTATGTAAACTAAGTCCTACTTATCTTTTAGAGTTTAAATTAAGTATCAATTCCACAGGGAGTCCTGTTCTTTTCTCTCAAACCCCAGTTAGTTATGTCTCTTTGTTTTTCGTTAGAATTTTCCTTATTATAGAAACTTTCAGTCTGTATTGTGACTTCAGATCCTTTACAAGTCTTTATGCCCGGAATAAAAACTCCTGCAAGAGATCTTTATGTGGCTTTATATTTGATATCATTTAGACATCTGTTCAAAGCTTAGTTCCTCCGAGAGTCCTTTTTTGAACCCTCTTCAGTCACTACTATCCTTTTAATCTGCTTTATTTATTTGAAAATATTTATCACTATAAAAAAAGACAAACATGGCATACTTTTTAGGCTGCTTGTCTATGATCTGTCTCCTATTGAAGCGATTCTCTATCAGGGTGGGATTTAGTTTGTCTCATCTGCCATTTCATCCCCAATATCTAGAATTGTGCTCAACTCAGACCAGACACTCAACAAGTGGTTGTTTTTTGTTTTTTGTTTTTGTTTTTTTTTTTCTAAAAGATGACCGGTAAGGGGATCTTAACCCTTGGCTTGGTGTTGTCAGCACCACGCTCAGCCAGTGAGCGAACTGGCCATCCCTATATGGGATCCGAACCCGTGGCCTTAGTGTTATCAGCACCGCACTCTACCGAGTGAGCCACGGGCCAGCCCCAAAGTGGTTGTTAAAGGAATGAATTTTTTGACTCCCTTACTAGATTCTCATCTTTATGAGGGTAATGTCTATTAGGTCTTTTTTTTAAATTTTCAATGGCTATGATATCATAGTCACTTATCTTGCTGATGAGAAAAATACTGTAAATAAAGGTTTAAAATTTAAAAAAGATCATATAGGTTTGATATTATGAAACTTTCTAAAATTGGTGCTACTCAGAAATTAAACATTGGCTTCATTTTTTATTATTTTTAAAAGATGATATCAGAATTTAATTTAAATGGAAATATTGGCTGTTAAAATGATAGAAAATTATAAAAGTAAATTGTTCCTCAAGGTGAGAATTATACAGGGATTTTTGCTAGAAGCAAAATTTTCCAAGGTCAAACATCTAAAGGCTTAGAAGCCATAGTAAGAATGTGAGCAGTGCTTCAATGTTCTTTCTTTTATATTTGGCAAATAGCTTCATTCACACCTTTCCAGTTTTTAATTCTTCTGACAAAGTGTTCAGAGGAGCTACTAGTGATGATAACCACAACAGCCTCAAGGAGAAATTTTATAAAGAAAAAATATATTATTTTTAAATTGATAAAAGCATAGATTAAAATGGATTAAAAATGTACAAGTAAATGTGATATGAAATAATGACTTATTTTTATATATTTTTTTATAGTTTTCAGGTAATATTAAACATCACAGAACAAATGCAAGAAAGCAAGCAAACAAGCCCACAAAAAACAGGGGCAGAGAGGGGAAATATATAATCCAAATATTGCATATGTTCATGTGTTCTAGTTCAGGTACAACTAGAAACTTCCAATAATTGAACAAAAGTAAATATCTGATTCAATGTGATATATAATGTCAGTCAAATTATAAAAGGGAATTTAATTGTAAATCCTCATCTTTTAGATCAAGCAGGTATCACAGATATCTTATAGAACTTTTCTTTTTTCTCCTGGAATATGTCATTTATTCCACTGTTTCCTCTACACAGCTGCCTGATCCAAGCATTGATTCCTGGGAATAGACACTGCCCTGTCATATTTCTTAACATCACACATATTAATGACATTAATCACCTGCCATTCATCCGGAATTGTCACTATGTTAAAATATAGAGACAGTCTGCTCACTTGTATCAGGACATTGTGGAAATGGGAAAACAAAGTATATGACCTTGATGAGTGTTGTGTTATTTTTAAAGATGCATGAATCATAATGTATTCATATTCTGAGTTTTAGAGGGGTATGTAGGGTGTGGATATTGAATAATCCACTGAGGTTTGGCTCCAATGTAGACCTTGCCTTTCCACTAGTGTTTTGGTACATTTTCTCTCATTTGTTTCTCCAATGGGACTAGGAACAAGCTTAGTGGTAAGGCAAGAAGATAAAGTGAGGTGCATGCATCCTTTTATCACTTAAAATTATCACTGATCTCAGGTTTCCTAAATCTCTTCACTTTACTTATTTACCTCGACTTCTGTCTGAAACCAGAGTACCTGGAATATCAGTCAGTTGAAATTCCCTGTCTTAATGCTGGAAATCACCTGATTGTCTGTCTGATCATTGAATCTTCCATAAGACTTAAGTTCTTATGCCCATAAACCCAAATCTGCTTTGCCTCTTCAGCTCAGTTCATTGTGATTTCAAAATAGAGTTCTCAGTAACACCACACTCAGCAATCTGTTTTACAATTCCAAGTACTTGGAACTAGAGTGTGATAATAACATTAGTTTCAATAAATCATGCTACATGTTTTATCATCAAACATGCATTCAAAAAAGATCATTCAGAATCAACCATGTATTCACAAATTATAGGGATAGACCCCACACCAATGGGCTCTATCCCTATACACTGAGTGGTCAGATTGCCACTGAAAAACTAACTGGACTAACTACAAACTCATTCTCATGACCTCTACAGAACCTGAGTAACACCTTTACTCCTGTTAGGAAGGTAGAATTTGGGGGAAAAATGAAGAGTGTTATAAGTATTGACTAGGTGAAAGAAATCACTATATTCTGAATCAATATTGTCTGCTGGGAATATTTTTTTTATAAAATGATGGGATAATCGTTTCCTGGGGGCTTACCAATGCTTAAAACTTTGCATTCATCATCTTATTTAACTCTTGCAACAATCCTTTCATTGGGAAACTATCATCTTTTCTACTTTACTGATGAGGATTTTGAGGATTTAACCTTAAAAAGGTGAAATAATTTTTACTAAATAACAAAACTAATAGAAACTTGAGACAAGATGTTGATATCATAGACTGAATATTTAAACATAGCTCTTATCTGCCTCCATGAACCTTTACATGTATTGTAGAACTAAGTTTAAATATCCTTTAGAGAAAGTGAGAGGAAAAACAGATATTCTTCTTGATATAATAGAGGAATTTTAGCTCATAGTCTCTTGAACCTTTACATGTATTGTAGAACTAAGTTTAAATATCCTTTAGAGCAAGTGAGAGGAAAAACAGATATTCTTCTTGATATAATAGAGGAATTTTAGCTCATAGTCTCTGATTACATTTATATAGTGCAATACTTTTCTGCCAGCAAGCCTGCAAATCATTTTGTTTTTAGAGAAATTCATTTAAACAGTAGGAAAAACATGAGCCAAAATATAAATGAATACCCCAGAATATGTAGATATTATACTAGCAAAGAGTATCCTGTTGAAAATACAGGAAGTAAGACAACCAATCTTTATGTCAAGCATATGTTATACATATTAAAGGAATGTATGGCTCATGGAAAGCACCTCATTTAATTATGTAGCATTAACATTACTAGAAATTAATATATCATATGTTTATAATATATAATATTTAGTATTTTAGCTGATGATTCCAATGTTTATTCATATTTTTTGTCTCTTTTCCCATTTTTTTATTTGATGTATTTAATGTGCTTTCTCTACCAATATACCAATAGCCAGTTAGTGTGTCTTTTTGTCAGAACGTTGTTGTCATGAATTATTAACAACATAGAGAATAATAATAGATAGCATTGAAGATATTAATCAAGTTGCCTTAACCAGTTAGGTTTCCCAGAGATCAAGAAGCTCCAGCTCTTCAGTCAGGTATCAGGTTGCTCATTGTCACAGGCATAGGCTGAAGGACTAAGCTTGGGAAAAGGATAGAGACTACAAGAAAAACAAACAAACACACACAATGCTTGGGTAAAAGAAATTCCTGGGTGGCCTTTCAGTAGAGTCCTGGCACTGTCCAGCAGAATCTCTGGGGATTATCTGATTCTATAGGGTGCCACAGTATATTGGCTTGCCATATGACACAGCATTAATCAATAAAATATATCTCTTTCTGAAGTCTCTATCTTTCTGCCAGAAATATGAGCTCAGTTGGAAGTTCAGCAGCCACTTATTAAGCCATGAGTATAAGGCCATGAAAAATCACCAAGACATTTTACTTGATTTCCTTAAGCTTCTGAAGCACCACTAGAAATCACTCGCTCCAGTCCTCTTACTAAATGAGAAATATGTTAAACCACTGTGGTCAGTTTATGTTATCGTGCAGCAAAATGTAAATCCTAACTGAAATACCCACTGTCAAACCTCTGGTCTCTTGAAGTGGAAGAGGAAAGATACTCTACTTGTAATCCCTATAAAAGTTAAGGAAGAGAAATCTATGCTTAACTGCACCAAATAAAATTTATTAAGCAGTCTTCTCTTGACTTCTATCCCAAATTATCAGATACACTGTCCCACTTCCTTCATTACAAGTTCCTGCCTTTTCCAGGATCCATATCATATCACAGCTTATCTTATGTTGAACTCCTTTTTGTGAGCTAAGATTAGTAATAACTCTTTCAAACTTCAATAATCACTGCTTAGTTCAATTTCCATTTTCCTCAAATGTGTTGATTTCTTTCATCTATTATTGTTTATTTCTCATACTCTGTGAACTTGTACATTTATAATTTGTTTTTCCCTATCCTTTACTGCTATGATATAATCAGATCTTAGAGTTCCTTAGAAAAAGTTTAAATTTGTGCATAACTATCAGTGACCCAGTCACTGATTCTCTGGAAAATCATTAAGATTTTATTAAGTTATTAAGGCATATGCTCATCTAAGAAAATCCTTACCTCAATTTGAGTTCCACTTCTCACTCTTTGTTAAATGACCATAGAATCTTTCTTAGTTTCAAAAGGTTTGCAAATAATTCTTTCAGTTTGATGTTTATTTTTTAGCATTTAAATACTAAATCAGGGCTTGATGGCTTGGTCTAAGCCCCGGAAGGAAGTACACACAACCCAGCAGCCCCTGAGGTGAGCCAAGACCTGCATGGCACTGGGGCTCAGTCTAAGGCCCTGAAGGGGAAGGGAAGCATGCACAGTCTAGGAGGTGCTGAGGCAAGCTGAGACCTGCAAAGCACCAGGGGCTCAGTCTACAGCCACAGAAAGCTAGAACTGGAGCCTAGGTGGTGTGATATAGATACCACCACACCTTCTATCACCACAAGGACAGTTCACCAGCACAGTAGCAGCCAGGGCCACTCTACAGGCAACCTGCCACTCACTTGACTACATTGATAGAAGTTCACCCCCACAGTAGCAGCCAGGGCCACTCTACAGGCAACCTGCCACTCACTTGACTACATTGATAGAAGAAGAGTCACCAGTAAAGCCTGCAAATAGAGGAGGAAGTCTTTATCCTCATAGCCAACCCCAGAGTAATAGAAGAATCAAGTCCTCTACCAGATGACCAAACATCAATGAAAAATACTAGAACTACAAACAAACAAGAAGATATGACATCACCAAAGGAATACAGTAATGCTCAAATGCCAGACCCCATAGAACAGGGAATTCTTGAAATGTCTTAGAAAGAATTCTGAGAAATGATTTTAAGAAAGCTTGAAGAAATAAAAGAATACTCAATTAGAGAACACAAAGAAATAAGAAAGAATATCCAGAATATGAAGATGGAAATTTAGAGATTAATACCTTAAAAAAAGAATGTAGCAGAACTCCTAGAAATGAAAGATTCACTCATTGAAATAAAAAAAACATGACAGAGAGCTTAAGCAGCAGAATAGAGTAAGCAGAAGAAAGAATTTCAGATCTCAAAGATGGTATTTTCAAAATAACCCAAGCAGACAAAAAAAAAGGAAAAAAAAATAAAATAATGAGGAAAATCTAAGAGAGACAACAGACAACATCAAGCACTCTAACATCTGAATCGTGGGTATTCCAGAAGGGGAGAAGAAAGGAAAATGTATTGAAAACTTATTCAAGGAAATAATAATAGAAAAATTCCCAGAGGTAGGGAGAGATGCAGACCTTCAGATCCAGGAAGCCAAAGGTCCCCAACAGATTCAATCCAAAAATAATCCTCTCCAACATACAAGATATTCACATTTGTAAAGCTCAAAGACAAAGAGAGAATTCTAAAAGCAGCAAGAGAAAAGTGTCAAGTCACCTATAAGGGAACCCCCATCAGACTAACAGAAGACCTCTCAACTGGAACCCTACAAGCCAGAAGAAAGTGAAATGATATATTCAAAACACTAAAAGAAAAAAAAAATAGCCATCCAAGGATTCTTTACCCAGCCAGGTTCTCCTTCAGAAATGTGGGGGAAATAGTGTATTTCACAGACAAACAAAAATTGTGGGAGTTCACTACCACAGAACCAACCCTGAAAGAAATTCCTCAAGGGAGTCCTGCATCGGAAATCTGAATAATGAATGTCACTATAGTGGATACAGAAGGAAGAGCAAAACCTGCTGTTAAAACAAAAATGTCACTGAGAAAGAGCAAGAAACTAAATCATCCCACCTCAAATATCCAGCTATCATTGAAGAAGAGAAATAAAATGAAAAGTAAAGACAAAAGATATTTAAAACATATAAACATAAAGCAATTAAATGACAGGAATTAAACAATACCTGTCAATAACCACCCTAAATGTGAATGGATTAAACTCTCCATTCAAAAGGCACAGATTGACTGAATGGATTTAAAAGCTAGACCCAAGTATATGCTGTCTTCAAGAAACCCATTTCACATATAGAGACACACACAGACTTAAAGTGAAAGGATAGGATATGATACACCATGCAAATAGAAATCAAAAACAAGCAGGAGTAGCCATTCTTATATTGAATAAAATGGACTTTAAACCAAAAACATAAAAAGAGACAAAGAAGGCCACTATATAATGATAAAAGGATCTATCCAGCTTGAAGACACAACAATCATAAATTTATATGCACATAATACTGGAGCACCCAGATATATAAAGCAGATACTCTTAGACGTAAAGAAATAGGCCCTAATATGTTAAGAGTGGGTGACCTGAACACCCCTCTCTCAGTATGGGACAGATCTTCCAGGCAACAAGGAGCACTGGACTTAAACTACACATTAGTCCAACTGGACCTGGCAGATATATACAGAACATTTCACTGAACAGCTAAAGAATATACTTTCTTCTCATCAGCACATGGAACATTCTCCATGTTCACATACTGGGTCACAAATCTAGTCTCAGCAAATTTTTTAAAAATGAAATCATTCCAGGTGTCTTTTCAGACCACAATGGAGTAAAGCTGAAAATCAATAACAAGCCAAACCCTGGAAAGTATACAAATGCATGAAAATTAAACAATAGGCTTCTGAATGACCTATGGATCTAAGAGGAAATTAAACAGGAAATCAAAGAATTTCTTGAAACTAATGAAAATGAAGATACATCATACCCAAACCTGTGACATACTGCAAAAGTAGTACTAAGAGGCAAATTTATTGCAATAAATGCTTACATCAAAAGAATGGAAAGACTTCAAATAAACAACCTAACACTATGCCTCAAAGAACTTGAAAAACAACAACAATCCAATCCTAAATGTAGTAGATAGAAAGCAATAAGATCAGAGCAGAAGAAAATTAAATTGAGACCCAAAAAACAATAGAAAAGATCAACAAAAAAAAGTTGATTTTTCAAGAAGATAAATAAAATAGACAAATCATTAGCTAAGTTAACAAATAAAAGAAGACCCAAATAAGAGAAATAAGAAATGAAAAAGGAGACATTACAACTGATACCACAGAAATACAAAGAATCATTAGAAACTATTATAAACAACTGTATGACAACAAATATTAAAACCTGGAAGATACCGATAAGTTTCTGGACACATATAAACTACCCAGACTGAACCAAGAAGAGGTAGAAAACCTAAACAGACCAATAATAAGCAATGAGATTGAAACAGTAATCAGCAATCTTCCAACAAAGAAAAGCCCAGATCTGGATGGTTTTACAGCTGATTTCTACCAAACCTTTAAAGAGGAATTAATACCAATTTTCCTCAAACTGTTCCAAAAAATTGAAACAGAAGTCATTCTCCCAAACTCATTCTATGAGGCCAACATAACTCTGATACCAAAGCCAGATAAAGTCACAACAAAAAATAAAATTATAGGCCAATATCCTTTATGAACATAGACGTAAAAATCCTCAACAAAATATTAGCCATCAGATTACAGCAACACATCAAAAAATTATACACCATGATCAAGTGGGATTCATCCCAGGGATGCAAGGATGGTTCAACAAATGAAAATCAATTAATGCAATACATCACATCAATAAACTCAAGGACAAAAACCATATGATTATCTCACTAGATGCTGAAAAAGTGTTTCAGAAAATACAACATCCCTTTATGATAAAGACTCTCAACAAATTAGGTATAGAAGGAAAGTATATCAACACAATAAAAGCCATCGATGACAAGCCCACCACCCGTATCATTCTGAATGGGGAAAAACTGGAGGCATTTCCTTGGAGAACAGGAACAAGACAAGATGCCCACTTTCATCACTACTATTTAACATAGTATTGGAGGTACTAGCCAGAGCAATCAGTTAAGAGAAAGAGATAAAGGGCATCCAGATTGGAAAAGATGAAGTCAAACTGTCCCTACTTGCCAATTACATCATACTAATTATAGAAAAACCTAAAGACTCTATCAAAAAACTCCTACAGCTGGTTAATTCCAGTAATGTTGCAGGACACAAAATAAATGTCTCAAAACCAATTGCACTTATATTCTCCAATAATGAGCTAACAGAAAGACTAATCAAGAAAACAAGCCCATTTACAACAGTCTCTCTCTCTCTCACACACACACACACACACACTAGCACACACACACACACACACACACACACACACATACAAACAACCTAGGAATCAATATAACCAAGGAGGTGAAAGATCTCTACAATGAGAACTACAAACCACTACTAAAAGTATTAAGAAGACAAAAAATGATGGAAAGACATTCCATGCTCTTGGATTGGAAGAATTAACATTGTGAAAATGTATATACTACCCAAAGTAAACTACAGTTTCAATGCAATACCCATCAAAATACCAATGATATTCTTCACAGAAATGGAAAAAAAACAATCTCAACATTCATATGGAACAACAAAAGACCCTGAATAGCCAAAGCAATCCTGAGCAAAAACATAAAGCCAGAGGTGTAACACTACCAGGCTTCAAAATATACTACAAAGCTATAGTAACCAAAACAGCATGGTACTGCCCTAAAAATAGACACTTGGAAAAGTGGCACAGAATAGAGAACCCAATGTCACCCCTCAGGCTTACAGCCATCTGATATTTGACAAAGGGAACAAAAACATACATTGGGGAAAAGACTGCCTCTTCAATGAATGTGGCTTGGAAACATGGATATCCATATGTAGAAGAATGAAACTAGACATGCACCTCTTACCATAAATTAAATTAAGTCAAAATGGATTAAAGACTTAAGTATAAGACCTGAAACTGTAAAATTACTAAGGGAAAATATAGGTGAAATACTTCAGGAACTAGGTCTGGGCACAGGCTTTATGAACATGAGCCCAAAAGCACAAGCAACAAAAGAAAAATAAACAAATGGGACTATATTATACCAAAAAGCTTCTTCACAACAAAAGAAACAATGAAGAGAGTGAAATGACAAACTACAGAGTGGGAGAAAATTTTTGCTAACTATGCATCTAACAAGGGATTAACATCCATAATATACAAGGAACTCAAGCAATTATACAGTAAAAAACCAAATAACCCAATTAAAAAATGGGCAAAGGAACTGAATAAACATTTTTGAAAGGAAGATGTACAAATGGCCAATAGGAAATGAAAAAAATGCTCAACTTTACTAGTCATCAGGGCAAGGCAAAGTAAAACCACTTTGAGATATCATCTCACCCCAGTTAGACTGGCTATAATCAAAAAGAATGAGAATAACAAGTGGTGACAAGGGTGTGGAGAGAAGGGAATGCTCCTATGCTGTTAGTCAGACTGTAAATTAGTACAAGCACTGTGGAAAATAGTATGGAGGTTTCTCAAATAACTACAAATAGATCTTCCATATGATCCAGCAATCCTACTTCTGGGTACATACCCAAAGGAATGGAAATCATAATGTTGAAAGGATACCTGCACTTCCATGTTCATCGCAGCTCTGTTTACAATATCCAAGATATGGAACCAACCTAAATGTCCTTCAATGGATGATTAGATAAGGAAACTGTGGTATAGATGCACCATGGAATACTACTCTGCCAGAAAACAGAATGAAATTCTCCCATTTGCAATAACATGGATGAGCTTGGAGAAACTTATGTTGAGTAAAATAAGCAAAGCACAGAGGGATAAATACTGTATGTATGGGCCGACCCCGTGGCTCACTCGGGAGAGTGCGGGGCTGGGAGTGCAGCAGCGCTTCCGCCGCGGGTTCGGATCCTATATAGGGATGGCCGGTGCACTCACTGGCTGAGTGCGGTGCGGGCACTGGCTGAGCGTTGTGCGGGCAACACCAAGCCAAGGGTTGCGATCCCCTTACTGGTCATGTAAAAGAAAAAAAAAAAAATACTGTATGTACTTTCTCATAAGTGAGAGCTATGAGGTAAAGAAGAAAGGAAGGAAAGACCACAGTGGTGCATTGGACTTGCAGAGGGAGAGAACATACCTAGTGATACAAAGTGGAGTCGGGGTGAAGGGGAAGGGGGAGGGATGCTGGGGATAATTGGGTGGGGGACATGGGGTATAATCACAATTTGTGGTAATGGACATGCTGACAGTATAGATCTGGCCATCACATCTTACTCACAAGTGGTGACAATTTGCTTTGTACCCGATGAATATTCATCACCAATAAAAGCAAAACAAAAGATTAAAATAAATAAATAAATATATGTAAAGATAAATAAATATAAAATAAATGATAATTCAGTTGATGAGGTTTTTTTGCACATTTGCCATAAACATGTGAATAAAATTGGTTTTATTAGTTCTCATACTTATAGATTTATAATTCAAGTTTTATCTTTTGAAGTCTTTGGTAATTTCAAATATTGTAGTTAACATAAAATGATAGCAGCACAAACACCTCTGATTTTGCATCCTAATCTCTGAGTCTTGCTACACCTGTGGTGACTGTTTTGTGGGAGATTACACTTAATGTTGATAGCATCTCATCTTTTATCTCTTCTGTTAGAACTTCTCCAAAACAACTCACATAAGTTTGCTAAGGCTAAACCTAAGCACTGCCTGGATTTACAAGGAGTTAACATCTTTTGAGGGCAACTCTTAGGAAATAGGAGCCGTTGATAAATATGTCAGCTTCCAGATCTTCATGAGGACAACTTTGGGAGGTTTCTCAGGAGATTCCAGTAAAGGAAGCCTTCACTGTTTTTCCATACAATAACATCAGTAATGTACCTTTATGATGGAGTTTCTTTTTCTTTGTCTTACTATCCCCAGTCCCTAACTTTTTCTACTTTGGGTAATCTTCCATACAAATTATCCTTACTCAGATCCCTGAACCACTCCTTGCCATCAGGAGAAACCAAAAGAGACCTCAATAACTTTATATCAATGTCTGAACATGCTCTTAGAGCCATTTCTGCCCAGATTCTAACAAACAAATAGACTGTTTAATTATCTGAAGGCTGTGTATAAGCTCCAAATGGAAGGCCAAAATCATAAAAGAGAGAAGTTTATATTTGATA
>NW_007732676.1:60981-62908 GCF_000696425.1 Galeopterus variegatus
GCTGTGTATAAGCTCCAAATGGAAGGCCAAAATCATAAAAGAGAGAAGTTTATATTTGATATTTTGCTCAAGGTTAATAACATTTTTGATTATTTTTAAATGTTGATATTATTAAAGTATTGATTGGTGTAAGACACTGTAACAATGTAAGAAGTGAGTCGTATTGTTCTTTTGGGAATAATAAAACAGGTGTTCAGATGCTATTCCAAAGTCTTTAATTTTGATTTGATTTAGATGCTATTTTAAATCTTTGACATATATTAATCTGAAGAATAGAATTTTAGACTCTGGACAAAGTAACAGAAAAATGATCCAAATTCATGTATGTTTTTATTTCTATTTTTGTTGCAAAAATTAAAGTATAGTTGCTGGTTTGATATGGTAAAAATAGTAATGCTCATGGACTCTAAGAGTATCATAAATTTTCAAATCATATTGGAAAGAATCCAGTAGACATACATTTAGTTGATTCCCATGTCCTCAAAGAGATAAAGGACCAAGTAGTGGCAGGCACTGAATCAACAGCACCATAATACAGCATTTTATGTGCGTGGTTAATGGATATTTCCATGAATATTTGCTAGCTAGTCAGCCAATACAGAGTGGTGCTAGGTATGGAAATTACTCACAGTTGTGTTTAATAAAACGAGAGCAAATTGTCAAATGACACTAATAATAATAATAATCCTATAGCAGGCTAAATAATTCAATGATAATTACAAGTATTAATCTCACCTTCTTCTCTGACGATTAATCTTTTATCTTTTATCATCACAGGGGTGGAAGATTGTCTGCAATGAATTGTGAAAACTCAGCAGTGACTTTGGCAGCGAAGGTCTCCCATCAATTTTGATAGGTTAAAATGATTTCAGTTAGCTCTTGGTCTTGAGTAAATGTGTTGATTCTTTTTTTCATCGTGTGTCATAAAAGAAAGGAACAATAGTAAATTCTTGCTGTTATTGTGTGGAGCCAATAAAATCACAGTGTCAACAAGGGGCAGTTGACAGCATAAGTCTAGGTAACCATCTTCAAATACTAGAATTGGAAGTAAAATTTCAGTATTTCACATAACCTTACTTTTTTGACAGGAGGGAAACAATATTATCACTTACACTTTAAAACCCTATTATTATGTAGCTATTTTAAACATGACTATTATAAATTTTTGTTTCTAGGTAACTAATTCACTCAGAGATCAATGTGGATTGCAAAACAACTTTTATTGGGGAGAGTGGGCTAGATTTATAATTAAAAATAGCCGAAAGGAGGAAAAATGTTATATTTTATATTACAACATATTTAAGTCTGATCAAAATGATTATTTACTATAATACAAATTCTTAATGTACAGAAAAATTTTGAAATGCAGTTATCATTAAGTTTAAGTCCAGTTGAGCATTTTTGAAATTATCAGTGTATCTGTATAGTATGAAATGTGTGTTTTGACATTCCAGTCTAGTTCACTATGTAAGGCCACTTGTGTATTTTTATTAGAATATTGATAGCATAACACATCTTAAAATCATGACATTTTAAAACAGAACTATGTGGTACCTATTTCAAAAGCATCTGCATGAGTAAAATCATGATGTCAAAAAAGATGGATGTCTGCAAGGTAGTTTAGACTCAACAAATAGAAGTATCCAGAGCTTTGACTGAGGTCTAGGAATATTGCACAAGGCTAGGCCAACATTTGGCTTCTGATATGAATAATCTGTTCTTAAATTAAAACTAAATTGATGAGAAAAGTGCCACTCCAAGAAGGCCAGATATATTCTAGCTGTCCTCATTTAATAAACAAATGGGATAAATTTTAGTTTGGGTAGATTTTGATTCAACTTCTAACCTCCTGAAATAATAATAAGTGTCCTTAAAGAAATAGCCCCTTTGGCACAAATGTTCAAGAAATTATTGTTTGGAGTTGTAG
>NW_007732676.1:63853-66608 GCF_000696425.1 Galeopterus variegatus
GAGCTTGTTTCCTGTACTTCAACTTTACCCCCAGGTGGTGGAAAAATTTAAACAACCTAAGAATTATGAAAATAATGAAAAATATCCTCATTTCAAGAAAGAAAAGGGCTTTTTCAAGACTGTGTATTCAAATAACTCTTGTACTTGTTAAATCTGTGAGTACATTTAAAGTCAAGGATTTTTTTAAACTAGAGGTATTAGATGAATTACTCTTCCAGCACATTATTTCATTCATATCATATTCATTTTGTTCTTTCTTCTCTTTCTCTGCCACACATAGAGAAAAGACATCCAGCCAAAAAATACCTTAAGAAAACCAAGAGTGGTTCAATGAATTGTCAAACAGGAGGTAGCTAAACTAGCCTGTAGTTTTGCTAGATCCTACCATTTTGGCTTCTTTCTTTGCCCCAGACTTTAGACACTGTCTCGCCAAGATCAACTTGCCTTATCCTAAACTCAAATACAGACTAACATTATTTTCCACTTTGTGAAAGTTAATAGAATAAGGTTAAATTAATCAATCAATGTGAGTTAATTTATTAAATAGTTAATTAATTATTAACTAAGAAACAAAGCAAACAAGCCATACCATTACTGAGTTAAATACAGATTACTCAGAACATTGGTCTTCAAACAGATAAAGCTTCTGAAGCATACATCAATACTTTCCAAAGGTGAGTGCTGTGATTTGAATCTTTGGTCCTTTTCTGAAATTTAATGCCATTGAATTAAATTTCACCTTGAAATTTAAATGCCATTGTAACAGTATTAAAAAGTGATACCTTTAAGAGGTGATTAGACCATGAGGGCTCCATCCCCATGGATGGGATTGGTGCTCATAGAGAAAGGTGAGTGGCCCCCCCTTGTCCTCTCTCTATCTCACTCTTGCGTTCCTCCAGGTGATGACATAGCAAGACAGATGCCAGCATCTTGATATTTGACTTAATGGCTTCCAGAACTGTGAACCAATAACTTTCTGTTCATTATAAATGACCCATTCTGTGGTATTCTGTTATGTTAGCAAAACAATGGGCTGAGATAGCAAGAGTGTACTAATAGCCTTAAAGGAGTCACATTCCAGACAGACTATTTAAATTACTCTGTCCTAACACTCCTTTTTGCTCCCTCTTTTGCAAAATGACTTTTCCCACTTTCCACAATAAAGACATTCCCTGCACCTGGCATGAATCTTAGTATGGCATGATACTTCATGTATAAAAACTTCCAGAGAACCAAACTAAAGGGCAGCAGGAAATATTATTTTTAAAGGACTCTTTTCATGGTTAATCATTGCACAGCAAACCACTTTGGGGCCACCAATCTTTCTCTATATAAGCATGGTGTTAGAAATGGGGTATTTTGGCTTGTAGGTATATTGTTAAATTCAATATTGTACAGAATATGGGCAATGGAGAGTTACATCTTTCATTTCCTAAATATTTTCAAGTAATGTATGGCNGAATATGGGCAATGGAGAGTTACATCTTTCATTTCCTAAATATTTTCAAGTAATGTATGGCCCTTAGAGATTGTTGTAAAAGCAAAGCAAAGGAAGCACCGATAAAAAGAAAGTGATATTTTTCCACAATTTTAAACATAAGAAATTCTTCTTAGCTATTTTTTTCCTCAGAAACTGCTGAAACAGAAAGTACCTCAAAGAGCAAAAGCAATTCAGGTTAGTTACACTGACACAATTAAATGTAACTGAATGTTTTCAAAACTATCATGGTTTTTAGAGTTATACTGGGTATAACTTAATGTTAAAGATTTTATATACTTTTAAATGTAGAATGTTTATCATATATAAAGAAACAACTATTAAATCAAATCATGACATACTTACTAAAATTACAATATAGTACCATATTATTTATCTCTAAATGTTTAATGTGTTGTAATTTCTAATGAAAATCTCCAAATTCAGATGCTAGCTGCTAAAGCCATTCATTTTATATAGTATAGACCATCATATTTTCTTCATAACTAGATAGGATTTGATCATGATGTCTAATAAAATTAATGAAATTATAACTAAATATTTACATATGATCCTTAAATATTTTTAAAGCAGAATAGCAGATTTCGACACACTCATGGCTACACTATTACTAAAGAATATCATGAATTCTATGCTAATTCTCATTTCATCAGTATCTTAAGGTTTTAGCTATGTATTTATTTTAGAAAATTAAGTAATAAGAAACATCATATAGGTTTATTTATTTTTATAAAACTTATTACTAAGGGCCGGCCCGGTGGCGCACTGCTACAGTGCGCCGCTTGAGAGCACAGCGGCGCTCCCACCGAGGGTTCGGATCCCACATACAGACCGGCTCCCGCTCACTGGCTGAGCGAGGTGAGGGCGCAACACCGAGGGTTGCGGTCCCGTTGCCGGTCCCGGTACGGGCGTGACACTGAGGGTTGCGATCTGTTGCCGGACATGAAAAAAAAAAGACAAAAAAAAAAACGTATTACTATATTAGGCCTGGGTTGTGTTAATTATGATTTGGCTGCAATTATTAATACTAATTAAAATATATATTCTGAAAAAAAATTATCATATTTATAATATTTCCTGCCATATATATGAACAGCTTTATCTACTTCAAAAATGAAGTCCCTTTTTGTCTGACAGAAAGTAAATCAGATTTGGACAATTGGTAAAAGATTGAGCACTGATTTTTCTGAGATAACGTGGTAGGCATATTCATTCCATACTCTGGATGAGATAAATATATACATACAATGTTTTGGT